>NC_089745.1:20786824-20851824 GCF_040412425.1 Macrobrachium rosenbergii
CACATCATTCATATATGTCATTAATTCTTTCTCCACATGATACGAGAGTTATTCTATCTTCTGTCATAGTTTCAAAGTATCAAAATGCAGAACCTTCTGTGCCCTTTAAATGGTCAAGATCCAACCTTGCATTGTTGTAACCATGAACTGTTTTGCATAGTATGCACAATACCAAAGCTTTTCATCCAAAGATGATACATTCCCATTTCCTTTCCACCAAAAGCACTAACTTATCTAATGTCAGTCGGAACCAACAGCCCATACCATAAGCACACCGGTTACTCCGTTCTACGGTATGTCATTAAATGACCGGCTGCACAATGCCGAAAATAAAATAAAGTAGCCAGCATGTGTGTGATGTACATTTGCATATATGAGAGAGAGAGAGAGGATGTGTGTGTGTGTTAGCGCTGGCCGAGCTCATTGCCTGTTAAGGAATTGAGCCAACCGCAGGAGCTTTCGCAATATTTCCTCCGTTGGGTTTTGCTGCCACCCTCATTTCCCTCTTATATGCTGCTTTTGGTATTCAGTTTGGTTCCACCTCATTTGTTTGTATTTGCTCTTCTCCTATTCTCCCTTTCCCTGCATCCTTTCATTCGTCAGCTTAACAGACAACGTTTTGGGAACGATTCCGTTCTTTGAAGTAACCTTATACTGACCCTTTCTTTCGTGTCTTTCTCCCCTACTTCCGCGTTAATTCAAAGTACTCGACATTCTTTGTGATTTGTGGCGTTAATATTGTCACAGATGTGCAGAAAGGTGTCTTTCCCTCCGTGACTAACGCTCGCTGCCAGGGCTTCTTTCTAGTTTGGCGTGGAAGAGACTAGATTGCGCCGATCTGGACCTGGATTGTTTTTTTTTTTTTTTTTCAGAGGAACGCTTTTAAAAGTTGTTTCTTTGGATGAACTGAAAAGGAGCATAGTCTCTCTCTCTCTCTCTCTCTCTCTCTCTCTCTCTCTCTCTCTCTCTCTCTCTCTCTCTCTCTCTCTATATATATATATATATATATATATATATATATATATATATATATATATATATATATATATATATATATATATATATATATATATATATTTTTTTTTTTTTTTATATATGTGTGTTTGCGTTTGTGTTTAGGAGGGGTTTATAATTAAACGGAGACGCAGTGAATGTAAGGACTGTGAGTTTGAAGTGCATTAGCTTGGTAGAAGAGGGAAAAAGAGAAGTGCAGCTCGAAATGCTTTTGGAAGCTGAGTAAATATTCACTCAGGTGATGACATCTTGTGCAATGTTTGGAGAGATGTGAGGAAAGAGAACTCTTGCTGGAGAGAAGTAAATGAATGAGAAAATGTGATGAAATAAGGGCATGATGAGAGAGACAGAGACAGACAGAGAGGAGAAGGTGGTTTTCCGGTCACTGGTATAAGTTTTTATAGTGTCGAAGCGAAGTCAGTTAGTAGATAAAACGAGAATGAATGAATGAATTGTGCAGGATGTAAAATGTATAATGAAAATATCAAGTGTTTCCTGAAATGAAGGGGGTGTCATTATGGTGTTGAATAGAAGCCTTTAAGCCTATTTTAATGATTTCGTGTCCCTTTGTGTAGAAAGTATGTTCAGGATTTGAAAGTTTATTGATTTATCACATTAGATAAGTGGAGTTTTATGGGTGGTGAAATGTGTTGGCGCCATGAGGCAAGATGCCAGATGTGGCAAGAAGTGCAGACTCAGTGACTCCGTCTTCAACGTACTTCTTTTCACACATCGTTATGCAACCAGTGCCTTCTGAGACCTTCCTTCTTGAGGAATGACGATCCTAACTTTTGAAAGAAGCCGATTAAATGGTTGGCTGAAACTGAGTGAGGTATAGATGGACTTGATTTAGAAGTGACCGACGTGAAGGCTTAAAGGAAGAATTTTTAAGGCAGCTTACAAGGTTACGGTGTTAAAGACTGATCAAACTGTTTGACTCTAGAATTTATAGCTCTCGGAGACAAAGTGGCGATGACAAAGTCAAGACGTTCTTTGAGTTTCTGATGTACCTAGAAATGTTTAAAAATAATAATATTTGGGAATGGAGGGGCCTACCTTACAATGCAGTTACAGTATCTGTAAGTGATGGCTTGGTACATGAATAATATAGGATCAGCACTTAGATTTAGAGCACACCCAGCTTCCTACAGATTTGTCCAGGTCCATAATATAATTATTTCAGGACGAGACGATTTCTAAAGTCCAGTTACTGGTAGAAATGAGAAGTCTTGCAAACTCAAGAATACCAAGAAGGTAAAAGGAAAGTGTGTAGTCTTGTAAAAATTGCAAAAAACTGTTTCATCTACCTTAATTATACATGTAGGTCTGCATTATCATGATAAAAAAAACTGTAGGAGATTGAGGGCAGACTTCCACGTGGTTGCATGCGTGCGTTGGGGTTACTGGAGGGGGAGGGAGGGAGGTTGGAGGATAAAGATCATTTGTGTAGAGTAGAATCATTTGCATATGAATAGCTAGGACGAGATGGAGCTTTGAAGGAGCGTATTAATGAAAAGGAAATGGATAGAGGAGAGGGAGTAGATTTCTGTTGGACACCACTTGAGACGGGCAGAGATTTCCTTAAACATCTATTAGATGCGACAGGATTTGTTAAAGACCGTAGCGAGTTTGTCTTCTAGTGAAAAGTTCTGGATGTTTTCATGTAAAAAGTCTAACATATTGATGATGTTCTTAAGTATACCTTAGTTTAACCAGACCACTGAGCTGATTAACAGCTCTCTAGGGCTGGCCTGAAGGATTAGACTTATTTTACGTGGCTGAGAACCATTTGGTTACCTAGCAACGTGAACCTACAGCTTATTGTGGAGTCCGAAACACATTATACCGAGAAATGAATTTCTATCACCAGAAATAAACTCCTCTAATTCTTCATTGGCTGGCCGGAGACTCGAACTCGGGCCTAGGAGAGTGCTAGCCGAGAACTCACCGACTCGTCCAACGAGGAACTGATGATGTTCATGTGTTATTATTATTATTATTATTATTATTATTATATATATATATATATATATATATATATCTTCTTCGTTTTAACTGCTTTTTTCCCATTTTCTATATGGGGTACAGCAGCGATGCCTTCTTTTAGAAGGACTTTGATTTGGCGTTGGGGTAGGCCGTAGCCTCGATCGGCTGCCCTGCCTGACATCCATTAGACCCCGGTAACGATGTACGTGTATCGTGCCAATCCCCAGCTCCCTTTCTCCCAAAGCGAGGAGAACTGGGTAGGTCGACAGTTTGAGACGTGTAAGGTGTCTGTTATGTTTTTAGAATAAGTGGCTTTGTTTAACAAACACCCATTTGCTTTTCAGCAAACCTATCCGTTAAAAATTAAACATCTAATCCTGGGGTGTCCACCCGCGCAAAGTGTCCGCCTTCACTGACCAGTCGGCTGGGAAGAACCCGGGCCTTGGGTCTGGGCTGCTGCTCTACCACTGAGCCACCAAGGCTCTATATATATATGTGGGTGTGTGTGTGTGTGTGTGTGTGTATGTATGTATGTATAACTGAAGTCCGAAAATATGGAACGTGATGAATATATAAATAAAGATTTTATCTTTATTTATATGTATATATATATATACATATACATATACATATATAATGACTGACCAGGTAAAAAATCCTGAGTTTGCTTATCAGACTTCGAAAGATTCAAGTGCCCATATCTGGACACAGGAAAGAACTTAAAGATAGTAGAAAGGATCCAAGCATATTAAATATCATTAAAGCAAGTACCCCAGTGACTGTTCGAGTAATAAAATAAAGAGATTAATAAGCCAAGGGAATGAAATAAGGCTTGATCGAACCCAAGATTGTGGAACTCAGTAGTACAGAATCTACGGCACAGCCTTGGGTTTTTAAGCATTGGCTATAGTGTCACCACTCACCACCCTTTATAAGGTGCCCAGGTACCTCACATGGAGTTATCCGGCAGTCTTAGATAATTAAATGGTCAATATACTTCATTCCAAGAGGAGCGAAATTTGAGTTGATATATATATATATATATATATATATATATATATATATATATATATATATATATATATATATATATATAATTGATTGATTCGTTTTAGAACTGCTAAAATAATTTCTATTTTTGCACACACACACACAGCACGAATGTCTGCTCTAAGGAAAAGGTTCTGGTTTTCAACTTAAGATATTGATAACTATATAATTGAAAAGATGGAAATGAACTGACACTAGTCTGAATGAATTACAATGCGATGTATGTCGGCTAGAGGCGACGTGGAGAGCAATTTCTTCAATGTTTTGGATGGATCGCTGTGTTTTTGAGTGGGAAGGGACGGGCGGTGTTACCAGGGGTGCATTAGAGCTTTCGTTTGCCGATACGGCCCAATTGCATTTCCAATTTTGAGTAAAAAAAAAATAGCATAAGCAATAATTAAACAATAGCACATTGAGTGTATATTTATGATGAGAGAGAGAGAGAGAGAGAGAGACCTTAAAAATATTTCCACCGTGCCTTCCCATAGACGCATACCGCCATATATATGATCTTGTTATCGAAAGTCACGATGACAGTTTCACCTGTGGCAGTGAATGCGGTGGTGTGACAGATTGAGTCTGAATTGCGTCCTGCGTTATGGTGGCTGGACTGGCGAATAACATCACACCTGGTTTACCTGGAATTAGACCCAGGACGTTTGTAACTCCCTAATAAATATGCGTGTGGTGAGATGCATCCCACGGGATAGAGAGAGCAAGCGAGGAAGCGTCTGTTTGGGTAGAGAACATCTGACCCCAAGTCTAGGATTACGTTGAAATGAAAGGGCAAAGGTCGCTAGTGTTAGCAGCTGTGATGGTGAAATTGGACCTACTCATTGCTTGCTTTTCTAAAAGCACTGCATTTCAGAGGGATCGCTCAGACGTTGGGTGTTACTACCATCTTTACCAGTTCCATGTTTGACGTTAAATTATATATTACTCATTCAAGTTTGATACCGGAGTAGACGTTATTGGTAACCATTAGTCTCTGATTGATGTAATTAACGACCAGCTACGATCGGGGTTCGTTTGGTTAACACACCATTTGCCGTTACATGGTGTATCTGGTATGAGGGGACTTGCGAAGTATGGTTGCTGTGGTCGCTTACTTTCTTTGCATAAATTACTTGCATAAATGGTCAGCTTACCGGAAGTTTTATCAAGATCAAAGTAGACTGTCGACTTTCTTGCCCCATTTTGTAGGAATTCTGAGTATCGTTTCCGGTTGATTGATCTACTGAAATACCGTAATCTCTCTCTCTCTCTCTCTCTCTCTCTCTCTCTCTCTCTCTCTCTCTCTCTCTCTCTCTCTCCAAAAAATAAAAAATGTGGGAGAAGATCGTTATGGTATCCGTTACGGTATTTAGGACTGCTGTCTTAATTTTTAAGATTCGCGCCATAGTAGATTGCTTAAACATTTCCCCCTGGATTCTATATTCTGTTATAGCGAGAGGTTTGTTAAACTGGTAAAATAATGCAATTGGGTAGATTATTTCTGAATTTACTGCTAGGAGAGAGAGAGAGAGAGAGGAGAGAGAGAGAGAGAGAGAGAGAGAGAGAGAGAGAGAGAGAGAGAGAGAGAGATTTTGTGTAAGCATGTGGATTTATTTGGTTATGATAAGAGTACCTTATTAAATCTTGTGAGCGTAACCCAAATCTGCTAACTGATTTTGGCGCAATATATAGAGAGACTTTACTTTAGTCTTTTTGAGAAACGTTTAAGCTTCAACATGATAAATGCTAACCAAATGAGATCATCTGAAAAGGAGTGGTAGTATTCCAAAAAGACGTTTAATCCAGCTGTGAAATGACGCCTTTCTCGAGATATGTCTTCCTCTTAGAGAATGTGCGATATCAGTCATTTTTGTACGGATTCTCTCGATGAAAGTGACAGTCTTGACGAACGTTTTCAGGGGAGGAATCTATCTTTCTAAGGAATCACATCGAGTGATTCGAGAATGATGGACATCCTGAGGTGGTGCCTGTGACGGAAATGCAATCCCTGCTTTCTTGGCATTTCTGTCATATGAATAAAACTTAGGAGTTCAGTTCAAATGAATGCTCTTAAAAGAAACAGGTTCTAAGCTACTCATAGGCCTAACGCCACCCTTTCACCTTTCGTTGCTGGCTGAAAGTGTTTACGTCCTAATGAAAATAAACTGGAGGCTACAAGTTTATCCATAGCTCATCGACGACTTTCCACATTAAACTTAATATGCTGGCATTTTCCGACCAGCGATATGTCATCATCTCCCGTCACCTCGGTATGATACTCTGAATGCGGGTTCGAATCCTGCTACCGGGCATAAGAATTACTTCATATTCTTGCATTTGGTTATAAGACTGTGTAGCAAAAGGGGGTCCAAAAGTGTGAAGAAATCCAAAAATTGTGTTAAGAAATCTGATAGGAATTACAACTGTAGGCATTACTTAAAGTTGGAGCATCACTTATTGCATAATTGTTACATACGTATAAAAACGAGGAGCTTTGATTCCCAGTTGGTGAAGAGGGGCAAACGGTGCCATCAGTGTTCCTCACGCGGTGCACTGTAGGCATTACTTAAAGTACTTTGCAGCGTCCGTTCGGCCCCTGGCTGCAACCCCTTTCATTTTTTACTACACCTCCGTTCATATCCTATTTCTTCCACCTTACTTTCCACCCTCTCCTTACAATTGTTTCATATTGCAACTGCAAGGTTTTCTTCCTGTTACACCTTTCAGCGCTTAATGACCTCATAGGTCCCAGCGCTTAACATCATACCTAAATCTCGTATTCCATACGTATCTACAAAAAAGTGACCAGCTGATTCTATATACTACCTTGTTTCATTTCCACTAAGGCCCTGTTTAGTAGTATACACGTTGACATTAATTTTCGTTTATCTAAACGGGCTAAGAATATCTAAGAATAAATTTGGCTTTGTGAAAGAAGTTGACACCACTTTATATTCGTTCGGTGACTACAAGTAGCTAGCTTATTAAAATGCTGGCTCCAAACGCTATAGCCTCACTACTATAGTACGACTCTCTCTCTCTCTCTCTCTCTCTCTCTCTCTCTCTCTCTCTCTCTCTCTCTCTCTCTCTCTCTCTCTCATGTGATGCTGATGACTACGCTTACATTATTACGCTGTTTATCGTATGTGCATGTCCCTTTATGTTTACGTACGTTCTGGACAGATATGAGCAAAACAAAACAAAAAACAAATATTGTTTTCCTCCTGTATATGAATATGGAGGAATACTACCAGACTCCTTTCTCAATTTCCCCTTTTGTTCCAGGTTGAGAATCATGTTCAGTCATAGGTCACACTATTGATACTAGACATAGTAAGGTAGTGGCAATGTGGTTTTAGGTCAGGAGGAGATTGTGTCTACATAATTCATCGATGTTAACCAGGCGCACAGAATGGATGGTGTATTCTGAAGTGCCTCGGTAGGGCGGGTGCCGGTATTATTCATGGGATCCTAGTTTCATTAATGAAGAGGAATCGCATGTGGTTACGGGCATCCGAAATTGATTGGGATGGAAGTAGGTTTTAGGGAAGCGTGTGAACGGCTTCTGTTATTATTCATAATGTTTGCGGATGGAGTCGTTGGAGAATATCCAGCAAGATTAAAATATGCGGCTCTTGGGTGAGATATGGCGAGTGGAAAGTGTAACGACCGGTATTTGTTGTGTACACTGTTATTGGTGGTAGGCCATACTGTTGCATGGTATAAGAAGTACTGGACGCTAATGTGGACGGTGGAAAATGGTAGTGGTTTGTGGAAGTGCCTAAGGAGAGGCAGGTTGAAAATGCATGAGGGACATGTTGCGCGAGATTTCTTCCCGAGGTGAAAGGGAAATGTTGCACACGTTAAAAAGTGAAAGCCGCTGGTGGCGCATTAAGTTTAGCTGTCAGAATGGGAAAAGTGAAGGGACATGTAAAGGTCATGTCGGCACCTAAGTAGATTCTGCAAATGCTTCATTTATCAGGAATTATCAGAACATAAAAAAAAATGAAAATATGCCCAAGAAACGAAGCGCTAGATCGCTTAAGTCATGACTTGAACCCATGCAAGTAAAAAAAAACGAGAGAGAGAGATGATTATTATGTGGTTTAACCAAGAAGCTTCAAAGTCACATTCTAGCTCAGTATTTGCGATGGTTTTGGTCCTGCATTAACTCGTAATATTATAATCACTTTCAAGACGCGAGTACTTCAGCGGTATATAAGTGGGTCTGTGGAAGTCCGGGCCTTCATTTATGGAAACGCTGCTTTTGTGTAGAGTTAAAACACCTGGACAGATATGTATTAGTGAATGGATTATCCTTGTATTTGTGGAACTGTTCCCCAGTTTCTTGTTTAGAAATATGGAAAACCTCACACAGATTTATTTTTGGTCCAAGGATTTATTTCTCTTGAATTGAAAAAAAATATATATATATATATATATATATATATATATATATATATATAATATATATATACTATATAAAATTTTAGGTTTCCTACTGCAGATTGATTATATATATATATATATATATTATTTTAGCCGAAGTACCAAAACCTTGGAAGCAGCCAGGGTGGTTCATTGGCGAGACCTCATGCAATTTTCATTTCTTCCGCCATGCACGCACCCCATCAATAAACCATGTGTCTGGTTTATGCGCAGACGATAATCCTTTTCCACGGCTGGGAACAAATTACAGAATATCTTTAGCAAAGGAGCGCCAGTATTTAGCTGTGCGGGGAAATGTGATTCTTTAACGTTAAATTTCCAGCATTGCTAATTACTATACTTAAACGTCTAGACGTCAGATTTAAAACGAATATTCTATAAGGAATGGTTCATATTCACGTTCTTTCATTTGACTTTCCACCCTCTCTAACAATTGTTTCATAGTGCAGCTGCGAGGTTGTCCTCCTGTTACCTTTCAAACCTCCTTACTGGTAATTTCCCTTTTAGCGCTGTATGATCTCATAGGTCCCAGCGCTTGGCCTTTGGCCTAAATTCTACATTCTGTTCTGTTCTATAAGGAATGCATATCTGGGAAATTATTAGGCCTGTGGTTTTATTGGTCTATGACAAAACAGCCAGACTGTTTGATTTTAACCTTAGACTTTGCTGTTGTGTGTCTGGTGAACAATCCTGAGAGAATTTTCAAAGGATCGATTACGCTTCAGTTGAATTTATGGAACGTCGTAATTCGATCCCTCGCGAAGATATGTGTTGTCAGAATTTGAAGATGAGTTTTAATTTTGCATACAAGCCTGTGCACTTCAGCAACGAATACCCATCGCTCCTCTGCAGCTGTACTGGTTTGCCGTGGATTTAGTCTGTTTCATCATGGCAGCCGGATTTCGATTGGCTCATTAATTTGCGTGCTGAATTGTAATTGGTTCATGGAGACTCGGGTCGATCCATACCCTATAAATATATCAGTCTCTTCTTTTTTATTTTACAAAATTGTTCCAAGAATAAGATTTCGTGCCAGCACGCTTTAGCATGAACCTGGTCTAATGCTAAAGAACGACGCTAAATCCATTTCAGATGTCTAAAGTGGCTTGTAAATGTCAGTCCATTTCAGATGTCTAAAATGGCTTGTAAATCTCTTTCATTAGGTTGGTTAAGTGGTTCAGGTACAGGAATGTTAGGTAAAATGGAAGATTTAAAGCGGGTATTGTAAAGGAAAGAAATTAAAAAAAAAAAAAAAGGTGTCGTTGCAAGAGAAAATGTCAAGATAAGTTGTCATGTATTTCAATGGAAAGTTGTGTATCACTTAACACTTGTTAACAAAGGCATAATGGTTCTGCATTTGTTCTCGGTGCTTTTGGTGGTTAGCACTTGCGTTTTTTTACCACAACCAGAGAATTTTATACCCCCTCAAAGGCGTTATTTCTTTAGGTGAGGAAAAGTAAAAATGGAATATAATTGTGCAGTCATCTTTTGAAATATTATATCTGCCATTAATATCTACCGTCAGTATGGTTGAGTGTTGGAGGGCCATTAACTCGGGCTTTTTATTATTGTCGGTCTAGTTTGGATTTTTTTTTTCCTTTTTGAAATAAATAATTTCTTGGAAAAAAGGTTATCATTAGAATGTATTTTATTCCCGTTTGAATGTCACAGCTTTTTGTTTCCCAGTTTCCTTATCCTGAGAGGACGAAACATCAAATTTACATTCATTTTGTAGTTTTATATCAATTTCGTAACCAAAAATAAGTTAGCGACAATTCCCTTTTGGAATTGATTGAAAGGCAAGAATGGTGAAGAAATATATTTTGAAAAATGCTGAAACTGATATCAACAGTTGTTAAGAATTCTTGTCACATTGACACTTAGGAATGTGTTGGGGTGGGGAGAGAATTTTGCCTTAATGGTGGTCGGTCCTATATTTCATGACGTAATGTCAGTTTAATCAGATTAGGATGAGAGAGAGAGAGAGAAACATCAACCATTGCGTCTGACAGTGCGTTTGCTGTATATTTTTCAACAAACGTCCTTATACCCAGGACGAACCGGAACTTGATGTTAAATGTAAGAAGGGTACGTGGGAAAAGGTTAATAGATCGCTCAGAGTAGTATGACATTAATCTAGAAGCTAAAATTGAAGGAACGAGGAGAGAATTCCTAAGTTACAGGATACCGAAAAAGAAAGAAATGATCTCGATAACCGAAAGATGAGATCATTTCGTGGGAGTTACTCGGACGTTTTGGGCATCTATTTGTACGTGTGTAAGTACTTGGAGATGATTGGATGTCCGTTCAGCGGACCATGCCCTGATAGCGGCTAAAAATGTTGGCGTTTGTGAACTGAACTCGTCCGCAGCCATGGCGCTTAAGATATTAATAAGATTGCACGTTTTTGTCGATGAACGTACCGGAAGGCGAAGCTTGACTCAGTTCCTGGGGATAAGTAAGTTTTCCATATTTGTTTATTTCTATTCTTTTCTTTTAACGGGTATGCAATCGCAGAATGCCCATTCACAGTCAGTGGTTAAATGAATCTCTCTCTCTCTCTCTCTCTCTCTCTCTCTCTCTCTCTCTCTCTCTCTCTCTCTCTCTCTCTCTACTGACTCCATCCGGCTTCCTGGCCTCATCTTGAAATAATAATGATTGGAAGCACTGGCTGTTACCAGGTGTCCCAACATGTCGCTTCACATTTCACCTCTCAAGATGATATAAAACAAGTTTACTTGTATATTTGTCAGAGCCGCTTTTTTCATTCGTTTTGTATTGTCATCTGCTTGTATTCGTAACTTAATTTTTGGGGTGGAAGTCTGTTATTTCCTTTCTTTAGGAACCGGTGGTTACATAAGCATTTTATCGTGTGGCAAAGCAATCCACAGATATTTTTATGCTTTCGTCACATTCTCTGAATGCATATTGATAACCCCCGCTTTTCTTTTTTTTCTCTTTTTTTTTCAACAGAAGCCGTGTGATAGTGTAGATTACACTTTGGTAAACGGATATCGCGAGTAGTAGCTTTTGTCAGTTGAGCTGGGTGTATGATTTCTCTCTCTCTCTCTCTCTCTCTCTCTCTCTCTCTCTCTCTCTCTCTCTCTCTCATAGCTGGCATATCATCACGTTGTTCATATAGAGGTCATATCGTGTTCGCTTCCCGCTACATCTTCCATACTGAATAGCAGCGAGTAAAAACGCCGCAGAAGCGTGTTCTTGCATTCGATTACTTACTTCATCCATTACCCTACATTACGGGACTTTCTGAACTGCTCTTCGAGACATTTTCGTAGAAGTGAAGGTGATGTACTGCAGTAATACTTCAGATCCGGGTCTGAATGGGAGAGATGAAGTAACTGATGCAAAGCATTCCTGGATGTTGATCTGAAGTTTGTTGGAAGTTTTTAACTGACTGGATATAGAAAATGTATTTTTCATTGAAAGAGATTATGACGTTAGGGTAAAAAAAAAGCTCACTATAAAAAGGAAGTACTTAGTAAATTCAAATATACCCAGGGGAAAAATGAACTAAACACCGCTTATATATCTTTCGTGTTTAATTGGTTGAAATAGTTATATCGCTGTGTAACGATAATTAATGTAAAACAGTTGTACTACATTATTGGTATTTAAAGGATATTATCGGGTAATTGATCAGACTCTGGATGTTCCTAGAAATTTCGTTGAATTGTTAATCACGCGAGTTGGTCGATTTGGGGATTCCGGGAAGGTAGTTTTTGGAGATTTCGGTTAGTTTTATTTATATGTTCAAGTGGATTTTGTAGTTACAATATATCGGTCGTTAATGTTAATAGATTCGGTAGATGGTCAGCTCGTTCAAACTCCAACTTATTCTTTTATGTGAATAAATGTATCAATGTGATATTTATTTTGTTTTATTTGCTAACATTGCGAAGGTTTTCTTGTGTTTTAGATATTTTAATTGATTTTCCACACGGAGAGAAACTGATACTCCAGCATGGCAATAGATATGCTGGGACCATGTTGCTCTTCCGAACATGACGTGTTTGTGTCCTGTGACAACTTTATCCCTACTCACCTCAGTCTCGAGTCCCAGTCTTGCAGTATTCTCTACAGTCTAGACCTTGTTGCACTCCAAGTATACCGAAGGTTGAGAAGGCATAGGGATTTCAGTTTTGGACACTTTCTCTTCGGTAATTATTTTGCGCTGAGCAAAATCACAGTCGCAGCAGAAATGGTGTAAAAGTGTTATAATCTTTTTCTTTCATCTGCATTTCTCCCATCCAGTATTTTTTGGGGGATTCGACTGACATCCATTCTTTTAAGATGGTCTGTTCTCCAGGTTTAGGTGGATTTTCTAGTTAACGTGTGATGTACTGAGAAAGAGAGCCTCGATGGCTCGGTCGGTAGAGCAGCAGACTCGGATTTCATAAGAAGTTTGTGTCGCGGGTTCAAAACCGCAGCTGGCCGGTCAGAGGGGTGGACAATTTGCTATCCGTGTAGACACCCCGGGATTATGTATGTAATCAACGGATAGGTTTGCTGAAAGCAAATGGGTGTTACAGACTAATACACACACAAACAAAGCCCCTCCAACATCCTCTAAAACCATAACAGACGCCTTACACATCTCGAACTGTCGGCCTAACCACTCACGCCTCCTCGCTGCTGGGAGAAAGGGAGCTGGGGATTTGGCACGATACAAATACACATGTGCTACCGGGGCTAAGCGATGTCAGGCAGGGCAGCCGATCGAGGCTACGGCCTACCCCAAACGCCAAATCAAAGTCGTTCAAAAGAAGGCATCGTGCTTACCCCATATGAAAAATGGGAAAAAGCACGTTAAACGAAGAAGAAGAAGTGTGATGTACTGAGAAATGAGGTTATGCGTTTTTTCATTTACTGATTTTGATATTAGACAAAGGAACCCAGTTACTTATAGAATCACTCAGAAATGTAGATCAGGCTTGATACCCTCCCATATCCATAAGATGAACAAGAACCATACAACTGTACGAGCATAGAAAGTAGGGATATTATTGGATTAGAGCGGCAGAATGTGGGTGGGCTACACTGGAATCACTGAGGTAAGGAAGAATGACCTAAGAAGCAAAGATTTCGAGTAGATCAGGATGCCGATCACTGATTTTGGAAGAAGGGAGAAGAGTGGGAGAAAAGGTTAGGATAAATAGTATCTCAAATTTCCCTTATTCTTTAAGTGCCAGGGATTGTATAGCGTTGAGCGTATTCGTCAGGGAAAGAAAAGGGTGCAGGTTTTAAGATACGAACATTCAGGCAATCCAAGATGAAAAACAACCATATGGAAGTAATTTGGTCGTGGGGGTTGATGATAAAAGAAATGTAGGGGACTTAGAATAGAAAGAGAACATCTTAACGGTATACAGGAGGTTGAGTGGACTTGGGTTAAGGCGTTAATTGTTGAAGTGTTTCATATAGGACCCTTGATGATTTAGACCTAATGTGCTTCCCTTTCTGATTGCGGTTCTTGCTGTATGTGAATCATAAGAACCATAAAACAGTCATGTTAAGGTTCTTTTATTATTTGACGTCAGTATATAATGCGTATGTATATATATATATATATATATATATATATATATATATATATATATATATATTATATGTGTGTGTATATATTATAATACATATATATATACATATATATATATATATATATATATATATATATATATATATATATATATATATATATACATTGTGTATATACAGTATATATGTACATTTTTTTATATATATATATATATATATATATATATATATATATATATATATATATATATATATATATACATACACACACATACACATCAGTTAATATCCAGCTCATTATACCTCGAGAATAACTTACACCCAGGGGAAATTGTAATTGCTAATTCCTTCCGCGTCTGCCAGGATTCGAACCGTTACCAGTTTTAAAATCAACGGCAGACAGTGATTTTGAACACCCGGCTAGTAAGAGATAGATAAGTTGATATTGACTCTACTCTACATATGCCTGTCGAATTCAGGTTTGGTATTCAGAATAGATGTCAGCTCATTTCCACCATGATAGCTGATTGGTAAGTTTGTAATGCTGCTACGTTTGACAGTTTAGATCTTAGGCTTTGTAGTGGCAATCGGAACGAAAAAGTATGAAAAAATCAACAAGTTAAGAGGGCGGTATTTTGGTTATTATAATTATATTATATAAGATATATGTCGGCCTAAGAAACAGGAAATCAGCGCCTGTCCTATGAGCCTACAGAGGCCCAGGAGGAGGACTTTAACTATCGTTAATATACATATCTATCTATCTATCTACATATATATATACATTTATATATTAGCTGACCAACCTGGCACTCTTCAGGAAAACTCTGAAGTGCTCAGAAAAATCTCCTGCATGTCACATTACTTTTCCGTCCCTTTTATCTAGGAATTATTGTGCCGACTGTCCCTTTATCCATATATTACTGTGCTGACTGTCCCATTTATCCAGGTATTACCGTGGTGACTGTCCATTTTATCCAGATATTACTGTGGTGACTGTCCCATTTATCCAGGTATTACTATGGTGAATCAGGTATTACTGTGCTCTTTATTCCTTTTTACCCAGGTATTACTGTGCTGACTCCCTTTTATCCAGGTATTACTGTGCTGACTCCCTTTTATCCAAGTAGTACTGTGGTGAATGTCTATTTTATCATGGTATTACTGTGGTGACTGCCCCTTTTATCCAGGAATTAGTGTGCTAACTGTCCCTTTATCCAAAAATTGCTGTTCTGACTTCCATTTATCCAGATATTACTGTGGTGAATGTCCATTTTATCCAGGTATTACTTTGGTGACTGTCATTTTTATCCAGGAATGAGTGTACTAACTGTCCCTTTTGTCCAGGAATGAGTGTACTAACTGTCCCTTTTATCCAGATATTGCTGTTCTGACTGTCCCATTTATCCAGACATTACTGTGGTGACTGTCCCTTTTATCTAGGTATTACTGTGGTGACTGTCCCATTTATCCAGGCATTACTGTGCTGTCTGTCCCTTTTATCCAGGTATTACTGTGGTGACTGTCCATTTTATCCAGATTTTACTGTGGTGACTGTCCCATTTATCCAGGCATTACTGTGCTGATTGTTCCTTTTATCCTGGTGGTATTACGGTGGTGACTGTCCCATACATCCAGGTATCACTGTGCTACCTGTTCCCTTCATTCAGGCATTAGTGCGGTGACTGTACCTTTTATCCAGGTATTACTGTGCTGACTGTCCCATTTAGCCCCACTGAACGTAAATGTAATCCCTCACTTAACTGAAACACCCCCGCTAAACCTAAACACACCCCGCCATTAAACATAAACACACCCCCATTAAACCTAAACACACACCCTGCTAGACCTAAACACACCTCCCACTAAACACAAAACTTGGTACAGAATTATTAATCACGGGAAGGGAAGCATTTTCAATAATATATCTCTATAGTCTCGAGTACACGAAGTGAGGTATGAGAAACCCGTAGAGTTAATTTACCACACATATAAGTTACAAAGGGAAGGGGGAAGGGGAAGGGGCAGGGGTTACGGGTTTGAAACCTACTCTATTATCTAAGATGGGTCAAATGATGGCCACGTGCCAAATTTTGTCTAGGTCGGTCAAGCGGTTCGGTTTTCTATAGCGCACGAAAATTCAAACATACAAACATTCACTTTTATAGATAAGAAGAGATAATATATATTTGTGCTTGTATTTGGTTTTATGTCTGTATTTAGTTTGATAACCGCAGTGACTTCTCAACTTCTCGGCTCCCTCACACTTTTTGTTGTATACGCTAACCACTTCAAGGCCATCCATATCGGTGTGGGGAATACATGGCAAGATTCTACTCTCACGCTACAGTAGAGAGACTCCAGCTCCGACGCACGAACGCTCTTCGCTAAGTGCGTTAGTGTGTCGTCACCGGAACTTCTCGTGCGTGGGTTCGATTTCTGCCTCGGAAGGCGAACGCAGGATCCTGGGTGAACGTTTCTGCATATAAAAGAAGTTAGACGTTCAAAGCCGAACTTTTATTTTCATGGTCGAATATTTGTGTGATGGGTTATAGGTGTAATCTGTCAGTTCGTTAATATATTTCATTCTGTTTCTTGTTGCGTTTCTTTCCTCTGCTATCGTAACCATTTTATTTAGAATGAGTTTCTTCATTAGAATAAAAGACCCATTACTTTATTTCAGCGTGTGATCTTTTATTAGTAACCGGTATTTTATGTACTGTAGGCAGATTGTCCAAAAAAAAAATAAATAAATAACGCAAAAACACGGTGACGTTAGAAGTTGACCTTTGGTTTTTCCGAAGTCACCTCCTCGAGACAGGTGTCTCAGCTCTTGTCCCTTCAGATGGAGATCGCCGTCGGCAGCTGGTTTTGCCCGCGGCAGTCCTCAACTCCGCCTTTTATGGCGTCAGCTTTTTCTTAGTGTATGAATGCATGCGCGTGCATTCTAATCACGTGTGCGTCATGTGCAGTGGCCAAGCTTACATTTTTCTTCGGAATTGGGGAGCCAGTGAAGTGTGAGACTGCACATGCCTGTAAAAAGTCACATGATCCATATGTGGGTTCCCAGTTTGACTCTCTCTCTCTCTCTCTCTCTCTCTCTCTCTCTCTCTCTCTCTCTCTCTCTCTCTTTACAGATTTTACATTTATGTTGGCGTATCCAGACATTATACCAGTTGGATCATCTCGATAAACGCAATTCTAACAAAAGTAACTTGATCCTTATGACGGTTTTATCCTTTACAATTTCATTATTGATCTTGCCTGAGGAGAGTTAGGGCTAGTTACCGAGAAGTTTATTTTGCTTTTAAGATGCATTCATCCGCCAATGTTATCTATCGGCAACCTGTTAGATATTAAACATAGTCTGTTCGGTCAGAGTTCAGTATTGTTGTTGCATTCCTTCTTCCTTACCAGCTTAGATAACAAAATTTACCCTCGTTTCCATTTTTTGAAACAATATTCGGAGAAAAAAATTTACTGCGTACTTATTATGTTATGAAATAGTTGTAAAGTTGACTGCCGATTCACTGGAAATTAGTGTTTTGTTATCGCTTCAATCTTACAATTTGAAGTCAGTATGTTTGCAACTGAGAAAAAAGATGCAATGTAAAAATCATTGCATCTTTTTTCTCAGTTGCAAACATATTTACTTCAAATTGTAAGATTGAAGCGATAACAAAACACTAATTTCCAGTGAATCGGCAGTCAACTAGGAGGGTCGTTTCATTTGAAAACGTGTCCAGAGAATCGAAGCAAATGACTGCTGCACTCTCAAAACTCAAAAGCTGCTCAACGGGTGGGCTATGTCAGGTGTAGAGACACGACAGAAACGTGTGGTGAACCATTTCTTATTCAAGTTCAGAGGCAGAGAGGCGGTCTGAATCTCATACTCGGACCTACCACACACACCTTGATTCAAGCAGTCATCATCTGGGCTAAGAGAACTTACCTTGTTCTGGATGAAGTGACATGCTGGAAAAACTGGCAAATAAAGATTTATAGCATCTGCTCTGTGTTCAGGAAAGTGAATGGACTACCCTAGGTTGTTCACCAGGAAAAAAAAAAAATGGCTGTATTAGTAGTTTGGGCCATTGCCAAGAATTTTGACTTAGAGGATACTGGGAAGTCTGACATGCGATATTTTCTATGGTTATTGATGCTGTGCCAAACGCTTGGCATCAGTAAAAAGTCGAACCGTTCAACTTCAGTCCCTCATAGTAAGCCCTTATACTCATGGTAGATATCGACACTGCTTCAAGTGAAGTTTGTCTGGCTTGCAATAGACTTGACAGAGTTTTTGTTCGATTATCTGTCACAAATGAGACCTTCAGCCCAGGGCTGGCGGTTGATTTTTAGGTCACCTGTCGTACCTAAATAACTTCTTGTAAGAGGAGGTCGCTTTAGTCTCAGTTTAGTTGCAGTCTATATACAACATAAAAGAGGAGTTATTTGGAGGAGGTGCTTCTTCACAGCTGCTAAGAAGAATTATTTATCAGAAGACGCCATATGCAGTATTGTACAACTTTACGTGCTAATACAGAGGCCCTTCCCTGGAACACTTCTCTTATCATCAGGATGTCCTTTTTACATAGTAAACAGTAGAAGCACCTGAAAGTGTTGACCTTTGGAATCGAAAATGGGCTTTCTTGGTTTGTAGCCATTTCGTGACCATATCTTTGGCTGTACAGATGCAAAGCTGACAGATAACATAATAGTGTTCATATCCCACTAAACTGAGGGGCCTTCTGACTAAAGCAATTTCATGACATTCTTTGGAGCCACCCTTCTCCTTATTCCGTTATTAAGAGGGTGAATATACCCATTTAAGTGAAATCTGTGTTCCTTTTTTTTTTTCTTGATATAGACATTTTTTACTTATGAACATTTTACTCAACACAGTGATTAGCTTCCTATAGCACACTCTGTCTTCAGACTGGGCTTGTGATATGATTTTCAGTGGGATAACCTCCTGATAATATATCTCCCAGCCTTTGATCTCGTCCACAGTCCGGTGAAGACCTACCTTTACGGGATCCTTGCAAATCCTTTGCCCGCTTTCGGTCTGGGGATTTTCAGTAATACTTCTCTAGTGGTCCTTAAGCTGTGCTACGCTGTTTGTTTTTTCAAGTTAATTTGTTGTTTATGTTATCTAGGCTGCTGAATGATTTGTTTCGTGCTATTTTGGGTTGTGGGATTATAAGCGTCCTTTTGATTACTGTGTGTGTGTGTGTGTGCGCGCGCGTTTTTTTTTTTTTTGTGTCATTGCTTTTGCATACTAATTTGCTCTCTCAGAAATTGATCCTATGATTTTTATTCCAAGAATATGCAGTAAATTACAGATTTCTTGTATGTTTAATGCTTGTATGTGTTCCTTTTTTACGCAAACCCGGCTTTCTCCTTGTCTCCCCCGCATAATATAAACTTTGGCGTCCTTTTCTTCTTTATTATTTTTGTTTTTAATGAAA
The DNA here is from genome assembly GCF_040412425.1 of Macrobrachium rosenbergii. NCBI lineage: Eukaryota > Metazoa > Arthropoda > Malacostraca > Decapoda > Palaemonidae > Macrobrachium > Macrobrachium rosenbergii. Next base: position 20,806,342 of record NC_089745.1, read on the forward strand.
ACATATTTTCTTCCTAACTTTAGTCTTGAAATGAGAGTTGAAATCTTATTTAATGATTTCCCTTACTTTTCTTTTAGACCGCTTTCTTTCACTTTTCCTTTAGACGGCTTTCGCCGTCTTAATACCTACTTCATTTATGTATTTTGGATTACATGTTAAAGTTTCACAATTAAAGCTTATAGTACACCTTTCGTCACGTTTGTTCTGTGGTCTAAGGCACGATAAATATTTCTGTTGATACTGCTAATACCGACTGCATTTTAGAAAATTCGTTGGTCACATACTTATGCGAATGTTAATGCACACCTGTTGGGAATAAGCTTCACTCAAGCGTTTGACAGATGTAGTTTCCCAGTGGGATTGAAACTGATTTTATGGTTGCAACGGTTTCTGGAAGTTGTCTAGCGCTTTGCTTCTAACAGCGATGATGTGAGGGTGTGAAATGATGACGTTGGCATAACATATATTGTTGTTTGTTGTCATGACATCCGTTACTGTCAGAAAGATAATAGAATTCCCTAATTAGGAGATATGTGGACTGCGTATGCCAAGCACCTGCCTGCGGGGCGCATTTTGATTATGAATGCTGATGTTGTTCGCTTAAGCGGTAAGTCTTTGAGGTAAGTCAGGAAAACAAACAAAGATGCCTAAGCCAAGAAAGAACGCGCAAGTGTGTGTGTGTGTGTGTGTTTATGTGTTTGTGTGTTTATGGGTGGTTTGGGGAGAAGATTATGCAGAAGAAAAAATTATTGTTAGGAAAGAGGACTTGACCTGATGTTTTATACAGTGTATTGAATGAAATGAATATTTTAATTACTTGTATCACAGCGCCTGAGCATAAAGACTGAATATTGTATGAAAATGACGATACATGAAAATGAAAAGATATCGAGCGAACCGACTACTAACTCAGCCCTTCTGTAAGCCCAACCAGCACGTTTTTGGCAGGGAGCGAGAAAACTAAGTGTAATATATCTGGTCGTCAGCGAAAAGTATAGAGGGGAAGCGAGCCCGGGGCTGACGTTGTCTATGGCACCGTAGGTGTGACAGTAGTTGCACCGTCGAAATGACAGCAAGCGATTGCTTGATCCCAAATTTGCTTGCTGTGAATGGATGCGGCAAAGTAACTTTTATGCAAGTACACAAGATAACGTTCCTCTTCCTACTTGAAGAAAGATACTGAAGAGTTGTGGGAACGACTTTTGATAGTGGCCTGATGAAAATGAATTATCGTTCCGTTTTCTTGTTGAGTACCTTCAACTGTGGCTGAGCGGATGCCAACGAGCTTGGACTCATTCCATTTATTTTCAAGTAATCCTTATCTTGTTTGTGTAACATGTGATCTAGAAGTGTATCTTTTCAGTTTTCCAAACCACGAACAGGATCACAGTTTGTCTTTTGACTAGGCAGCCAATATTCTGTCATATTGTCGAAATGCACCGTGATTATATTTAGTTGCACACACACTCTCCTATATAGGAAATTTTGAAATCATCCAATTTTAAAATTTTCTGGTAACCTATATTTTTGCACAGTATTTATCGCTTTATTTTTAATTTAATGTTTTTTTATTTATTTATTTATTTATTTTTTTATTTTAGTTTAGTTTATTTTTTTGTCAGTCACGTTGATCTAAGGTTGACAGTTAACGCTGGCATTAGGTACTGCCTTCACAGAGTGCTCGCAAAAAGCGCCAATGATAGGGAGCAATTTGTAAATGTACCCCAAATGACGGAGATGCATCTTTATTTGAGGCGAGTTGCTGTACGTATTTGCTCCTTTGCAAAGTAAATAAAACCATCGTTATAGCTCGTACCACTTTTGCGTAACAGTTCAAGATATGCAGCGATGTTTAATCTTGGGGTTTCAGTGTGATTTTGGGCGCGATACAGATGAGAACTGCTTTGTGAACTTAGATGTGTATAGGGACAAATAATTGGGCGTTTTAGACATGAAGGGACAACAAACGAAAGGAGGTAGGCGTGATATTGATGAGGCTGTGGAGAGAATTTCCAGATTATCTGAGGAAGACCCTCCCAAATATTGTTCCTGGCGGGTAGGGAAAACATTTCGGGTAAAAATCAAATGAGATGTAAGTTTTGTGTAGAAAATCCAGGAACCAAAATATCCGTAGTCCTACGAGATCATTTGTTTACACCCCTCACCTTATAATTAAAATTATTGAGAGGGTATGGATATTTCCTGCTTTGATCGGATATGGTTTATTTTCATGAACTCCCGTGACCTCAAAAATTCTTCGACAGCGTAATCGAGGTTGCATTCACTCAATATTTATGCCAAGTTTTTTAAGCCTTATAAAAGATGCCCTTGTAGTCCATTATATAAAAAAGGCCAATGCCGCGCCAATACAAGATTGTTATTCTCATTTACAAGGAAGAGGTACTTTGTAATATTAGATGTATTAAGAGTTACATTATGGCTTGCACTCTACGAATGATTCATTTTAATACCCATGACGAGAATCGTCCTTCCGTTTACTTTCCTTGTCATGGTTTGTAATCCGTTCTAACCAGATTCCCCGCGTCTGGCTTGAGGGTCAGAAATTCTGGCCCTTCATCATATCTATAGGGCTAGGAACCTGGCCAAGTTTTCCTATTTTTTTCATTTGTTATTAGCACCGTCTTAATTCGGCCAAGTTGAGTTTGCGTCAGCGAGGCTAAATATAAACGGAGGTGTCGTGGTCCTTGAGAGGAAAAGACGCCGAACATTTCGTCATTTGTGTGTGTTGTAACCTATTTTCATAGTAATCATTTTCCAAAGGAGTCGAGCCAGTGTAGTAACTTGATGGATGGGTTACCAGAGACATGACAAACGCGTCACAGCACTCTTCCGTCTGCACGTCAACGCTTCGTCATGGTAGGTGTCGATTATCCTGAATAAGCCGATGGTCTTGATTGCCTACTTCCAGGCAATAAATCAGAGGCCTTTAAAGGCAATTTGGTGACGTCATTGAGTGCCAGTATAGGTTGTTTATCTCTTGAGGGAGCCCTGCACCTGCTCTTATATAGGAAAATGAATGCCATATTACACACCCATTCATCAATATCGAGGCTGTCACCTGAGTATGTCAACAATGCAACAATGAGGATATATTTAGCATCCAGCGCGAACGGTAGTGAAATCTGGCGTGCCACGTCTCTAGACTTGCAGCTCTCGTAAGGGACTTTAGGGAACTGCAGATTAGTCTTTTATCAGATCTTGAGTTGAGATTTTTTAACTCCTAGCCAGGTGTTGCTTTTCTTTAATGCTTCACTATGGCTTTAGTATGTGATTTCAGCTCAGTTGGATGTTAATTTTTTCACAACTCATCATGACTTATTTCGCTTCTCTGTGCTATATTTGATAGTTTATCTACTATATATATATTGGTTAGATCCATTTTGTTAGGAGTTGTCGCTTTTGAAGAGCCTATATAAGACAAATTTATTTACAAACGCTGCCACACTCGTGACATTATTTTCATATCGATGTGATTAGATTTGCTTGGCCTGAACGATGATTTGCGTCTATTTTTTTTTTTTTTTCAAAGCATTTTGATATGCCTGCATCTATTTCAAGAGGAGGAAAAGACCCTTACTCTCTTTATCTTAACCACGATAATTGTTACCGATTAGAGGAGGAGAGATTTCACCGTGCTTGGCTTGCCACATGTTGAATCGTATTCCCTCTCGTCTCATGCCAGTGTTCGTTGGTTTAGGAAAAAGAGATCGTGTTTAAAGACTACATGCAGGTGGTTTGTGAAGTTCTGCTGTTACACATGACCTGCTGCCCACGGGAGTTTTTATCAGTTAGGGCTGGTGTTGATTTGTTTCTTTTCTCATCCATAGTTTCATTCTTATTCTTATTTCAATTTATCTGACGAGCTCCAATATGGGTTACTCTTCTCTCTCTCTCTCTCTCTCTCTCTCTCTCTCTCTCTCTCTCTCTCTCTGACTCGTACGTCATCCTTTGCGATATAAGCTTTCCTGTTGAAATGAACTTTGTCAATTATGAACTGAGTAAGCGTCTATATTCGGAATCTGCTGCCCCCTTGTTGGAATTTTAAAGCACATATAGCACTAGAAGTGCTCGGGAGTAGAATAGTGTCTGGGCTGCTTTGCTCGGACAGGGATGAATAAGAGATTGTTATATATATTATATATATATATATATATATATATATATATATATATATATATGTGTGTGTGTGTGTGTGTATGTGTGTATGTATATATATGTGTGTGTGTGTGTGTTTGTGTGTACACATAACTATGCATATATATATATATATATATATATTTTTTTTTTTTTTTCTCTCTATATAACCAAACCTTCTCAAAACACTGTGATTTTTCCTTTCATCTACATCACTCTTTTAATACTTGCACGTATCTCCACATTTCTCACAATTACAGATTCCCATCACGCGTGGGATTTCTTGCGACATCATAAAATAAAACAAATATGACAGTCCTCCGTTTTTTTTTTTTTTTTTTTTTTTTTTTTTTTTTTTTTGCAGAATAAGGTTACTGGAGCGTTTAATTTTCAGATTCAGAAGTGCTTTAGACGCCCTTCCAAAGTAACGTCCTGGGAAATCCTTTGTTAACAGTGAAGTTAGCTGTTGATAAGGCCTGTTTTGTTAGTGCAATATCTTATCATTTTGTAATCTGAGTTTTTTTCGTTCTCAGACTCTTCAAATATTGGGTTTTAGATATATCATTTACTGTACGACTGAAACAGATGCACGCAGGATTCGACAGTGGAAAGTTACCTCCAACGAAAGGGAAGATTTGTGAAACTGTCATCGCCAGTGTCTTGGCCTTATAGCTTACCAGTATCATCAGGAGACTTTGGTAAGAGGGAATGTGGAGGTTTTCGTTTCTTTTGACGTTTCTTTTCGACAGCTTCGTAGGAGTGCTTTTAGCCTTGCGTCAAGTGTTCCTATGGAATACGGGGTGTGTGTGTGTGTGTGTGTGTGTAGTGGCCCCAACGAGCAGTTGTGCTGTTCCTTTCATGCTCGCTTCCGGATCGATTGGCTGTGATTGCTGTCATTTTGTCGCCGTTATAGCGTCCACATTAATTCACGAACTGCTTTTAACTAGATTTTGTTGCAGTGAGTGCTTATCTGTTCGTGTTTTTTTTGTGGTTAGCTTGAGCTCAAGATAATAGAGAACCTGTTACTCGAGTTGTCTCGAAACAACGGAGTGAGATTTCCTTGTCCAAGCGTCTACTATGCATAGGCTCTTTTTAGTTGTGCAATAATTGCAAAGTTTTGTTGGGGGTAGATATTGCAGAAAATACAACCATAATGTCATTAGGAGTAGAATAGTGATGTTTATAAGTCCTGCTTATCTTGGGTAACCGAGGTTACGAAACCGACTATGATTAGTGATCATAGTCTTCCAGCATGTGCAGTTGAATAAAATGAAACTTTTTACGGCCTAAAAGTCTCTGGGAGTAAGTTACGTCCATTGGAAAAATGAAGTATGGTGACTGTAAATGATTGATATTAAGTCATTTCCATGACTCATTTTTTTTTATCAAGATCGGTGGTTGAGGTGCTGTCACACCTTTCATTACCTTCGGCCATTATAGTTACTACAGTATAGTTATATGCTACCATGAAATTTGACAAAGAACACTCGTCTTATGTAAATCGCTTTGATAATTATTTAATAATTGTTCCTAAGGGGATACAAACGCTCTGTCTTTTATATTTGGAATCCTCCCTCCGCGCGTGCGCCAGCGGCCTGGTGTTGACAGAAAACACAAGAATAACACAGGTAGGCTATGCAAGTTTTTGTACATTGGGTTTGGATAAAGATGGATATTCATTGTTTTGCACTCTAGCACTCGCTAGGCCTGAGTTCGAGTCTCCGGCCGGCTGATGAAGAGTTCGAGGAATTTATTTCTGGTGATAGAAATTCATTTCTCGCTATAATGTGGTTCGGATTCCACAATAAGCTGTAGGTCCCGTTGCTAAGTAACCAGTTGGTTCTTAGCCATGTAAAATAAGTCTAATCCTTCGGGCCAGCCCTAGGAGAGCTGTTAATCAGCTCAGTGGTCTGGTAAAACTAAGGTATACTTACTTTATTGTTTTGCACTACCCGACTCTAAGTCCCACTGAGATGAGAGGTAGGCTTACTTTCTGTATTGGAGACTAAGTTTTATTAAAATGTTTATAGTAGTGATCACTCTAATAATATGTGTACAGAGCAGCATAACTACACAATACACCACAGCTTAATCTATATGACCAGAATGAAAATACGTAAATTTTACCCAGTGAATATCTCACCATAGTATTACATCATAGACCGCAGTGAAATTGATAGATTCGCCACAGTGTTCATTTCTAGTTCCACAGATATGTGTGGCTCTAGCAACATAGTCCCCTGGTGGTTTGACATATTTTCCGCTAGTTAATATGATGACTTCAAATCTCTTATCAGATGTAGGATTTCCTGGTACATCATAGAATAAAACAAGTTCATTTGCCTGCCTGTGATTCTGTTTTTTCCAGCAGAACACTTTGTATTAGTAATTTCAGCGGTTAAGGCTTTTAATAACATGCCACCACAGAACTATTTAATTTTCAGTGACTAGGAGTGTTTAGGAAACCTTAAAAAAATATTGTCCTGAAAAGTCCTTGTTCAGCCATAAAGCTATCTTTCCACAACTTAGTCATGGAGCCTGGTAGGGTCCCGTATGCACTAAGATGTACCCTAAATTTGACTTCAGATCTTGTTTAAGGGTTGTTTGAACATAAAAAAAAACTTGGTCACATGTTTCACATCTGGCCTGTTTTCCGCCATTTTGAAATCTAAGATGGCCGCCTGACAAAAATTGATAAAAGTCAATAAATGACCAGAATATATTCAATATGCATATTATTTCAAAGGTCTTGAATAGGAGAATACATAATAGGATGGTTTGACATGAATTTTCATCAGATAAGGGTATAAATAAAAAGAAATTGAAATGAAAAGAAATCTATTCATACATAATTGTTAATCTATGTCTCCCAGTACTGTGCGGTAGTAAAATTAAGCAAATAAATCATACACTTGTGTAACGAACTAATAGTGTTTGAAAAAAAAATCACCCTCTCAAACCTTCATTTCACATTCCACCGTTAAATCATCTTCACTCTCTTTGGAATCATTGTGACTCTCTCTTATAGTATTATGTGGATTGCTACACTGCCCACGTACATCACACTTACAGAATTCACAGCAACTAATGTCTGCTACACGGCAAGGACACATTTGACTTGAAGCATTTTTTACAGGTGCATGGAAATGGAAAATCGGGGGGTTGATTAGGTTCAGAAACAATAAGTGGTACCAGGTAGTCATCTTTCAAAATGTAACCATAATCTAGTGGATTCAGTATATCTATGGTAGTTTTTGTGGCATTTGTCCAGTGATAACATTGCAAAAAAGCTCGCTTAATTGTTTTTAATGCTTTTGTGATGGTACAGGAAACATCGCAGCTCATTGAATGTATCTATGATGACTCCACCAATGGCTCGGGTAAGAAACTGCTCTGCTTTGATTTCCTTATCATGAGGAAGTTCTGTATTTTTTCCAAAATCCTTGATTAACTCTATTCCACCTAGTTCTGCTGCTTTGAACACACCAAGTTTCGTTGAAACCATGCTGGTTGTGTCACAACCACTAAGTGCATGGACAGCAGAAGTACAGAAACTAGTGCTCTTGACACTGTCTGTACTAAATCATGGACTGGCAATGCCCTTTTGGTGTTGGCTTGTCCACAGGGGACCCATAGCTCTTCTAGACCACTGAATTTCCAAGTTTCACTGAAGTGGTACAGTAGACATACTAAAACATCTGTATCTGGTGAAGCCACTATGACTCTCTTGAATAATTCTGTGCAAGTGGCATGGTTGACATGTAACAACATTCTGTCATCAGCCTCTTTGTGTTGACAGTGAAGTGTCGGTACATCCACAACAGTTTGAGAGCTGATTCTCGGGCATTTATACAAGTCGTCTTCTTGAGAACCTCCAAGGTATATAGTATGGACATACTTTCTGTACCTTGAGTCACTTTCTCGATTAACCACTTGATGAAAAATTCTTGCTGCCTTACCTTGTTTTTGATTGATGACCAGAACCTTTCCATATCTACTGGAAGTGGAGTGTCACTGCCTAGTATAAAAGATTGTGAACGAATGAGAAGAAGAAACGTTGGTCCAGTAGAGGTATCTATCAATCGCAGTGACACTCCAATTCCAGTAGATATGGAAAGGTTCTGGTAATCAATCAAAACAAAGGTAAGGCTGCAAGAATTTTTCATCAAGTGGTTAATTGAGAAAGTGACTCAAGGTACAGAAAGTATGTCCATACCTATATAGGCTACCTTGGAAAAAAAAAAGTATATCTTAGTTTAACCAGACCACTGAGCTGATTAACAGCTCTCCTAGGGCTGGCCCAAAGGATTAGATTTATTTTACGTGGCTAAGAACCAACTGGTTACCTAGCAACGGGACCTACAGCTTATTGTGGAATCCGAACCACATTATGATGAGAAATTAATATCTATCACCAGAAATCAATTCCTCTAATTCTTCACTGGCTGGTCGGAGAGTCGAACGCTGGGCCAACAGCGTGCTAGCCGAGAGCTCTACCCACCCCACCAATGAAGAACTTTGGAGGTTCTTATGAAGACGACTTGTATAAGTGCCTGAGAATCAGCTTTCAAACTGTTGTGGATGTCCCGACACTTCGTTGTCAACACAAAGAGGCTGATGATAGAATGTTGTTACATATCAACCATGCCACTTGCACAGAATTATTCAAGAGTCATAGTGGCTTCACCAGATACAGATGCTTTAGTATGTCTACTGTACCACTTCAGTGAAACTTGGAAATTCAGTGGTCTAGAAGAGCTATGGGTCCTTTGTGGACAAGCCAAAACCAAAAGGGCATTGCCAGTCCATGATTTAGTACAGACAATGTCAAGAGCACTAGTTTAAAACATTAAACTAACCTGGATTGTGCTGGTGTTCATTCGTGACCCTTGGAGATTTGATAAAAAACCAACACGATCCAATTTCCAAATGTAGAGAACGCAGAACTACTTCGCTATCAAATGTATCTTTCATATTTGTCCAACTCTCACGTAACAACGTATCGAGCATTGACAACAAATCCTCGAAAGAAATGCCTTCAGATTCTTTATCATTTTCAGTTGATCCAATAAAACTCTGAGAAATGGAATTTCTTAGATAAAATTACAGATTTTATTATCAAGAACAAACCCTTCAGATAAGTCCTATGAGAATTAAATATTTTATCTCGGTGATCTGATTAATGATAAATTCCTTTCGGGTAAGTATCCTGTTTGTACGGTAAACTGTTTTTTCAATTAAATGATTGGTTGACTTTACCTTAAAACAAACTGAGGGTTCTGCTGTGATATTACTATTTAATTTTTCCATATAATTTCTTCGTGTAGTGTTTATTTTTTTATTATTGTACTGATGCTTTACCTTCGGTATTACATGAATTTTTTTTTTTTATTATAACCCTTTCTTTCTGAATTTGACAGAGCACTTCAAGTGTGAGTGAAGATATTGAGTATTGCAAAGATGGGAAGATGAGTAATATGTGGAAAGTTGATTCACTGCTGAAATTGTGGGCCTTTGCGTATATTAAAGTGATAATAAACAAGAAGCTCTTTAAAAACCACAAGCAGTGGAAGCAGAGCACAAATGACGCTGTCAACACCGGATGTAAAGTACAGTAGTATGATCTAAGCAAAAAGAAGAAAACGCCTGACCGGAAATTAGATTATTCATTTATCCGCCGTTTGCTCGTTTCATAGATAAGAGTTTTATCCTGTGGCAGACTTCTAAATGTGTTAGTACAGAAGATATATTTTCGAATGACACGACAAAGAAATCCTTGAGAGAAATATGCTCAGATCATATTCCTGGCTTAGACTTGTTACTGCTACTATTATTATACACTATATTTTCGCATGACAGGATAAAGGAAATCCTTGGGAGAAACATGTACAGATCATATTCCTGGCTTATAGACTTGTTACTGATACTACTACCATACACTCGAAATATTAATTCACGCCAAAGAAGAATTCAAGATTGACGAATCTGGGTTGTTGTAAACTTGGCACTTGTAGTATCTCATGATTTGGCTCTTGATTATAATAGGTTATTTATTATAACTTTCTTAATGTGTGAATAAGGGTATTTATTGTGTGCATGTGTTCCAGTATGGAAGCGTGTGCCTTTGTGCAGTTTTTAGTTTAATTTTCACCCCTTCGTCATCACACCGAATGAACTTTTCGGTTCCAGAGCCTGGCCTCAGGCCTAGTTTTTATTCTAGTCCTTCGGGCCAGCCCTATGAGAGCTGCAAGTTAGCTCAGTGGTCTGGTTAAACTACTTTAATATAATAGTAATAATCTTGACTCTCCTTTATGTTTTGTTAATTTTCTGTCATTAGAATGTCTACAGGAAATCTTTTAACTCGGGGAATCAGGCTGAGTTTTCGCATTCGCGTGTATGTAAGCTGCATTACCTCCAGCTTCTGACACAGTTGGTTGGGTGCTACTTTGGCTTGTTATCTACGCGTCACCTCCGAGTTGCCAGCACTAAACATCACGTAAGCTCAGTGGAACGCTGTGTTTGGTACTATCCCCTTGAGGATCAAAGTATTATTAACACCCATTTTTATATTGTTTAGTTCTAGCACCTTGGACTCGCGTAGATAACAAGCCAAAGTAGCACTCTTGGTTGTTACCAGGGTTTTATTATGCGAAGAAATGGCTGTTTCTCTAGGCTGTTTCTGCTCCATCATCATTCATGTAGTAATCAGCGTATATCAGAGATGGATTGTGGTGTGGCTTGACTGTTATGTGCCATAGCCAGATTCTTTTGTAATTTTGTTTTGCTATTCACTCGATGATGACTGTGGATATCAAACCCTTGTTGATCATGAGCTTACTTAAGCACCAGGGCAGCCGTAGGCCACTGGCCAGCTTCACATTTGCAATGTTTGTCAAGGTCAATGGACATCATTTCCAAATGTTTAGTAAGGTCATTAGCCATAATTTTCAGGTGTTCGTAAAGGTCATTGAACATCATTTTCAAATTTTTTATAAAGGTCATTAGACACCATTTTCAAATATTTGTAAAGCATTAGACACCATTTTCAAATGTAAAGGTCGTTGGATATCATTTTCATATTTTTGTAAAGGTAAATGGACATAATTTTCAAATCTATAAAGTTCATTGGACATCATTTTGAAATGTCTGTAAACTTCATTGGAAATAATTTTGGAATGGTTATAAAGGTCATTAGACATATTTTGATAATTGTTAAGGTCATTAGACATTTTCTAATGTTTCTAAAGGTCATTAGACATCATTGTCAGGTGTTTGTAAAGGTCATTGGACATCCATTTCAAAATCTTATAAAGTTCATTAGGCGTCATTTTGATCTAAAGGTCATTAGTCATCATTGTCAGGTGTTTGTAAAGGTCATTGGACATCATGTCAAAATCTTATAAAGTTTATTAGGCGCCATTTTGAAAGGTTTGTAGAGTTCATTGGACATAGTTTTGGAATGTTTGTAAAGGTCTTTAGACATTTTGTATTTTTTGTAAAGGTCATTAGACATCATTTTGTATTTTTGTAAAGATTATTAGACACCAGTGTCAGATGTTTGCATAAGTCAATGGACATTCATGGGTTCATGTAGAATATTTGAGTGAAGCATCCCTTGTGTTTTTTTTTTTTTTTTTTTTTTTTTTTTTTTTTCCGTAATACAATATCCATGGGCGACCCTCTGTCATGTTGCTTACGTTGCTTGATGGGGGATTTCTTCCATTTGTCAACTTTATACCACCTTTTGTTGTGTCTATTGTGTTTGATTCTTCCATCTGGCCGTGAGAATTCTCGACTCCTTGACTGGAAACTGTGTAATTTGTACACAGACCCATGTACCTGCATGCAGTTTCGTTCAATATCGATTTAACAGTAGGGCAGCCATTATTCATGTCTGGCGTTACAGCTAGAACGTTTATCATTCAGGCCCCATCCCCTCCCTCTCTCTCCCTCTCTCTCTCTCTCTCTCTCTCTCTCTCTCTCTCTCTCTCTCTCTCTCTCTCTCTCTCTCTCCATTAAATCCATGTTTGCGTATGATTTTTAGGACATACTAAACATGCTGGCATAAAGCCAGGATCATTATCAAGTCATCTTTGAAATATATTTTAATGGGTTTTAATATGGAATTTTAGATGAGAAGATGAAGCTTTTAAATCGTATATATTCATTGCTGTTCCATCCAGTTTGTCCATCTCTGCCTGGGGAAAGTTTTCTGCGAAAGAGGAGAATAGAAATTCTTTGTAGATGCTAGGAAAGGCATCAAGAAGCAAGTGAAAGCCAGGGCAATAGGGGGGCGAAGGTGAATATTTATAATGGGAAATAGGGCCTCTGAATCGGTGTCAAACATTTTGAAATTCTTCCCATAAAAAAAAGGATTTGTTACCCAATAGTTTTTAGAGTAGAATATTCTTTTTAGGTGCGTACAGTAGATAACTAGAAAATAATTACTTTTGATTTACGTAGGGAATATGTTGAAAAATGATTTATGAAACGTGGGCGATGAATGAAGTGTTATTGTGGTCGTAGACACTTCTGGAAATGGGGCTATTTAGAGCTAAAATATGTTCTGGCAGAACGTAGCCTGTGAATGCAAAGAGAACCATAAGCAGTGACATAAGTATAATTGATGCAGTATTTGTAAAATTATGTAAATTTTGCAAAGGACCTCGGTATCCAGGATTCATGAGTTGCATGCTAGATAGAGTTGAACGACCCAATAGTATTGACTTTAGAGCTGTCTTGGTGTTATGGGTCCATGCATTTAAAAAATGAAGAAATCATTGCCTGATACTGTTCTGTGCAAAAACAAAAAATAATTTTTTGTCAATGTTTTCAGAAATTTTTTATTCCACAGAATCTTAGATTTTTTTTTTTCCAGGTACGTTCAGAATGTGGTGCGCAATCAGTATTTTGATGTTACTTGCAGAACAGGACTTAGAAGATTTACAAGGTAACCGTGTTTGGACACTGTTCTTTTGGGAACAAAAAAATCCCATCACTTTAGATCACCAAAGACCGTGCCTGAGATTGATGCAGATACGAACGGACATTGCAAGGACTCGAAAGCCTAATGAATTATTTGATAAGTACTTAACCGAGACCAATTAAGTTGATGACCCCTTTAGAAAAAAAATCCGGGTTGATTAGCCTTATCTTGCTTTTTATCATATTTATGATGTAATGTCTTGGGCCATTGACCTCTGTTGATATTACTCGACAGTCATTTATGGAATGATGAAAGGGAGAGAGAGAGAGAGAGAGAGAGATTTGTATTAAACCCAGTGACCTACACTTTCACTGAGAAATTCCTTCTCCTTCCTTATCTAAGTCTTCTCTTCTAATTTCTCCTGGCTATTTACATTTTCATGTGCCTCCTATTTGAAAGATTCCTCCTCATAGTCGCCATCTCCGGCCATGGAAATTTTCATCTCTTGCCACATCTTATGGGTCTTTATCCTCCTTGTCAGTTATATTTTTTATGACCATAAACATTTTTGTTTCCCTGTAAGGGGGTAGTGTCATCAGTGCACCTCGTGCGGTGTACTGTAGGCATTACTTGAGGTTCTTTGCCGCGTCCCTTCGTCCACTGTACCTTAGTTCATAGTCTCTTTCTCTCTTCATATTTTCCACCCTCTCCTAACATTTGATTCATAGTGCAGCTGCGAGGTTTTCCTCCTGTTAAACCTTTCAAAAATTTTTCTGTCAATTTCAGTTTCAGCGCTGAATGACCTCACAGGTCCCAGCGCTTGGCCTTTGGGATAAATCACATATTCTATTCCATACGCTTGTTCATCTCCCCTTATGTAGTTTGATTCTGACATCCTCTTCTCATATACCTCATCCTGGCAATGTACATTTGCATCTGTCTCCGTATCTTAGTCCTCTCTCGTGTACATCCTTTTGGCTGTTCAGATTCATCGTTTACTGCTGCTTCATCAGAAATCTTCCTAATCTACTTCCTCCGAGATATTTACATTTTTTCTGTCTCATCTTCCGAGTTTCAAGGCCCGTTTCTACGAGGGCTAGGCCAGGGCTTGTCCTGACTAGACGTTTACTGCAGTATCCAGCTCCATGATCCCATGCGTTTGACCGCTTGGCATGGTGCTTACGAGGTAAATCTTACTACTTTTGAACCTAGTCCAATAACGAATACTAAGTTTTGGAATTAATCCTCAGAGAAATTTTTGCCAGAATCCTCTACATTTTCAGTCTACGTAATTGTTTTGAGTTGTAACTTAGATAACATCTAATACATTAATTAAAAACAAAGCTTCGAACTAGGCCAGTGAGAGATAAGATTGCAACGCTATCTGGTTCAGCTGCTGCTTGTCAATAATGAAGGTGCTGATTTGCCTCTTTCTGGCAGGTTACCTTTTCAGCTCTTCGGGAGTCTTGTGGGAGCGGCAGTGGATGAACATGTGGCTCGAAAAGGCAGGATATTAAATAATTTTTCTTAGGGCATCGAGTTAGATGCTCTCCCAGCTTGAAGATCTAATTAGATTCCTAACAGTGTAGGATGGATGTTGACTGCGAATAAGAAAAACAAAACACTTTTCTAAGATTGTGATTTAATAAGACTTACAAGGATCGATTAATACAAAGGTACGCTGACGAAGTAGTAAAAAGCGTATCGCAGATCATGAACTTCTGCAGCGGTGAATTGCTGTTAATCACACACTTCGGTCAGACTAACTTCAAGTGATTTTACATTTCTTACATTGTTTTTGTTTTGTTTTTTCCTATACTCGTCTTACTAGGCTGCAATGACAAATTGTTTCAGTTGGTTCAACTTTTGCATCGCAGTAGGTATCTCAGCTGTGGCTTCATTAAGATTCCTACATGTCAGCCTATGTGGGATGCCCCCAAAATTATATAAATTTTCTTCCATTCATACAGCATACAGACGTAGAAAAAAGCTATACGAATTAAAAGGAAAACTTCGTACGGAATTGAGTGGTAGGTATTCCCCGTAAAAATAATCATCAAGCGATTATATGAATCTATTTTCGTTCGACTTCCGCTCCATTATGAAATGAATTTTCTTGTTATACAGCTTAAGGATTATAAATTTTTTATATGTTTGTAGAAGAAGATACAAGTGAACAGCCGAAGTGGTTGACATATAATTAGATGATTTGGTTTTAAATATTTAATGGGATGGGACTTTTCTTCTCCAGTGCCTAAGTTCATGTTTTTTTTCTGGTCACAGCATTTAGTCGGTCATTACGGTGATGAGTGACCGAAAGAGGAATGATATGGCCGTCAAGGAAGAAAAATGATAAACTTATACGGCAAGGGGGGGATGTTTATACGAGAGATGTTCAGCTGTGTCTCGCACAGTCTGGGCTATCAAAGAGGATTCATTACTCATCTCCCTCCGTAATTAGTCATTAGTCAGTCAGTGTCTCTCTCTCTCTCTCTCTCTCTCTCTCTCTCTCTCTCTCTCTCTCTCTCTCTCTCTCTCTCTTGGCTCACCTAGCTACGCTTAAAGTATAATTGACGTAATTAAACTATAGTTGTTGACAACAGGGGGAGGCATGCTTGGAATGTCCCATCCCTGGTACCCTTTCTCTTTAATGCCATGTACGCTGGGTGGAAATAACCCTTATTTATTAGTCGTTGTTTCTAAGTAAAGTGTTGCAGTTTCCTCTCTATTTTTGGTTCGTGTACTTAGCTTTTCGAGCACGGAAACGGGCTGGATCCTTTTTGTGTCAAAATCTCTGATCTATTGTGGTTTAAAATTTAAAGCTTGGTGATTTGTTAGATTAGTTTCAACTGAAATAGGGGTCCTTTTGAATGCCACATGCAGTCGAGTGGTTCCTGTTAGTTAAGATCCCAGTATGTGTAGTCGCATTATATTTCCAGACAAACTATTCAGATATATTTTACACATTTACAATCATATATATATATATATATATATATATATATATATATATATATATATATATATATATATATATATATATATATATATATATATATATATATATATATATAAATATACTATATATATATATATGGCTAATATGTATGTATGGAGGAAATCAGATGGATTGACCGAATCCGGGCTATAACAACTCGGAGGAAATCAGATGGGAGGCCAGGGATGCTTGCGCATCCTTCATTTCACGTTCCTGGGTAGCTAAATACATTAAAAGAGAGGAATCCTTTGTTAAAAGAAACTGGAACAAAAATCCATATGACTGTCATCGAAAAGATTGAGAATCTTGGAAGGCCTGAAGTCCTTTCTCAGGAGTCAAAAGACATCATAGCTGAGGCAGTGGGTAGACCAAGAAAGTCTGTACTTAAATTGGTGGTTGAACTAGAAACAAAAATGGGAAAGAAGAGACGTTATAGTGCTGTACATCGTGAGTTGAAAAAATCTGGTATCAAGCCATTTCATGTTATCAGCAATCCCAACATCACTCAGCAACAGAGAGAAGACCGTGCATGGTTTTGTGGCTCATTTCTTAAAGATTGGGGTGAAGCTGACTTTCTCCATGTTGCCACATCAGGTGAATTCTTCATTTACACTGTCAGGAAGCCAAGTCATAAAAGTAACATCATTTGGGCTGCAAAGTTGGATGATATCAGTGATGACATGCGCTATCACCAAGTTGTGAAATTTCCTGAATGTTTGGGGATTTTTCTCTGTTTCACAGCCAAACGCTTAATGTGGATCATCAAAGAAAAAGGACAGTCATGGAATGGCGAATACTTCAGGGAAACTGTGCTTACTGGTGGAGTATTTCGTTTCCTCAGGGATCCTGAAAATGTGTTATCTGTTGAAGAAGTCACATTTTTGCATGATAAGGCACCATGTTTCAAGGCTCTTCAGACACAGGAGCTGCTTCGAAACAGTGGTATCGATTTCTTCTCGTCAAGTGAATTTCCAGGTAGCTCCCCTGACCTTAATGTGTGTGAAAACATTGGTAGTATCTTAAAGAATCATGTTGAAGCACGCACAGTGAACTATAATGGTATACCAAGCCTCGACGACCTGCGAAGAGAGGTGATCGAAGTGCTCAGGGAAATGGAGTTTGAGTCTCCGTTTTTTTTGCGATTCGCTGAAATCATACCCCTCAAGAATGCAGGCTGTGGTACAGGCAGATGGAGGCCACACAAAATATTAAATACTCAGAGAGAAACTTAAATAAATACCTGTTCTGAATTACTTTTGTTTTTGTCCATATCAATTTTAGTTTATGCTGTAGAGGGGGCGGCCCTCTAATTTCGAAACATCCAGTATATATGCATGCATGCATGCATTTGTATGCCAAATCGCCACTTTCTGGCACAGTCAAAAGAGGCACTTTTGTTGGCGATTGCTTACAAATCCTTAAGGAGGATAGCTTGAGAGAGAGAGAGAGAATGTATTTGTACAGGTTAACACAGTACGCATCAAATTTTCGGGTGATGTGTAGTTAATATTCTTTAAAAATTCACCCAACTCAGCAGTATTTGTTTTAGCCATCACAATGTTAAGACCATCAACTCTTCTTACCGCTATTACAGCACTGCCTACCAATTTCTTTTATTAGTACAAGTTAAAAATGCTCTAGTTCGTTGAGATGAATAGGGAAGTCGTGTAACATGCAAAACAGATTTTGAGCGCACTGGTCTAAAGGATGGAATCATTTTGATGTGTGGTGATGGAAGGTCCTTTTTTTGCAGTGCATTCTCACAATGGAGGAGGTTGAGAGAGCGCATTACGGCTTACATGACTTGACTTCTAGAAAGCAGACAGGGTGAGAGCATATTGTGGCCTCGGCGTAGAGTGAAGCATCCTTAGAAGAAAGGCTAAAAGGTTTTTGTGCTTTCCTCAGACTCGCTGCAGATGATGGCTTTCCACTTTCCGCGCTCTCTCGAAAACGCTTTCAGCCTCTTCGCCCCGGGCTCTCTCTCTCTCTCTCTCTCTCTCTCTCTCTCTCTCTCTCTCTCTCTCTCTCTCTCTCTCTCTCTCTCTCTTCTTTTGTAGGCCCACCAGGATTTCTTTCCATCTGGAGATTGTCTCGCAAACCATTTCACTATTGACAAAAATGCATTTTTTTCCCTTCGCTTTGATTTGACAAGAATCTTATCTCGCCATTTCGTTAAGAGAATTTTTTTTATTTTATAACCACGGTCTCTTTCATTATTGTCGGCACAGACCCGAGTTCTGCAGCTAGACGATGATGCCGTACGTGACTAGCGATGCCCGGGGCTCTTAAGGAAGAGGGGAGGGGAGGGTAGAGAGGTAGAGGTGGCTAACCTCTATGAGAGTCGAATCTCTCTCCCCTTCTCTTTGTCAGGGAGGTAGTGTAACGGCGGTCCTTTTTAAGGGAAGTGAAAAATGGGGGCCGTGTGGTCCAAAGGTGGTTGCTTCCTCCTCCTCCTCCTCCTCCTCCTCCTCCTCCTCCTCCTTCCAAAGATGCAAGATGTTTCTATTTTTCTCACAGTTAGATGCCCGTGAATATTCTTGCTTTCTTTTGCGAGATAAATTTGTAAAAGTGTTATTTTTTTCTCTCGATTTTTTCATTTGAATGGGAAGTCTTCCCTGGGTTTTATAGGTTTGTTTCTCTCGAGTAGGCGATCCTGCGCCCCGTAGAGGCCCAGCCATTCCACAGGTTACTACCTCTCGCCTCTCAGAATGAGGAGGGAAGGCCCTTGTTTGATCCCGGGACGATTTTGCCGCCGTTAAGGCTATGCAGTGACTAAGGGGCTTCGTTTTAAGTCGAATGTTGTGGGTCCGTCAAAATATATACCAACGTATTAAAAATACTAGGACCTCTTCGAAAAGCTCTCTCTCTCTCTCTCTCTCTCTCTCTCTCTCTCTCTCTCTCTCTCTCTCTCTCTCTCTCTCTCTCTCTCTCTCTCTCATTAATATGTGGAATTTCCAAGGACGGATTGCATTACGACGTGCCGGCTATGATAGTAGTCTTAGCAAGGGGGGGAATAGGTTAAGCTAACTAAAACGGCTTATGGAGAGATAGAGAGAGAGAGAGAGAGAGAGAGAATCATAACATACGATGCCCATTGGGATGTAGACTGGATGTTATCACAGAAACTATTACTCCTCTACAGTTGCGGGAATAAATTACACTGCCACGACTTTCTGAATAATAACATTGAAAAAAACTGTAGTAAAATGAACTATTATACGAAACGCAGATGGAATGGTTGATACCCAAAATCAGTGTGGCAACACCAAAAGATAAAAGTATTAAAAAAAAAAAAAGATACAGCATTTCTTGTAAATTGATTGGTGAGAGAGAGAGAGAGAGAGAGTTGAGCTTATAGTTTGTCGTTGTCTGACAGGGGAAGTGGGCCCCGTTAACAGCAGGCAGCATTGGTCACCACCGCTGGGGGGTTGGTTTGACACGGTAGTGGAAATTTGAGAGGTAATGGGAACGGAGTTGGGAAAGGTTAGGGGAACGAAAAGTCCCCATCTTCGTTAGGAGCCAGTAACTCCAGTTGTTATTGAGAGAGAGAGAGAGAGAGACCTTTCACTGTACATATGGAAGGAAATGAATAAAATTTCCTGGAAAAAAAAAAAAATTGGAAATCAAGAAAAACCGTGTGTGTGTGTGTAAAGGACTGCAAAGATTAATAATCAAGTACGAATGCGCCGAAGTTTCTCCGGCGCAATCGAGTTTTCTATACAGCGTATAATGCTGTATGAAACTCTCAGCGACGGCCAATGAAGCTCAGCCGCGGCCCATGAAACTCAGCCACGGCCCGGTGGTGGCCTGTGTTGTTGGAACCTTTAGCGGTGCCAGACGCACGATCATGGCTAACGTTAACCTTAAATAAAACAAAGCTACTGAGGCTAGGGCTGCGATTTGGTAAGTTTGATGATTGGAGGGTGGATGATCAACATACGAATTTGCAGCCCTCTAACCTCAGTAGTTTTTAAAGATCTGAGGGCGAACAGAAAAAGTGCGGAAGGGCAGACGAATAGCCATCTCAGTAGATCTCTTTTACAGAAATCTAAAAGGGTGATGAAATCAACAACTTTGCACTTTGTGATATAAACTGATTTTCTCTTCACAGTAAAACAAAAATACTTGATATGAGTAAATGATAACAGTATTGAGTGAAAAAAAACTCGGATATAATCATATGTAGTATTACTATTATAATTATATTTGATCGTTTTCCGTAATTCTGTATTGGTATAATTTATTTATTAAGTATTTCTGTTTTACACTTACGGATTTTTTTTTTTTTTCATTGGAAGAGTCGATATGCATGGTGAAAGGGTCTCTCTCTCTCTCTCTCTCTCTCTCTCTCTCTCTCTCTCTCTCTCTCTCTCTCTCTCGCTTGATAACAACTTGAGTATTTTGGGTTTTTATACTTTTATCTTTTGGTGTCGCCACAATCTGCGTTTCGTATAACAGTTAATTATAATACAGTTTTTATGTGCTAGTACTCAGAAAGTCGTCGTGGCTGTGAAATTTATTCCCGTAACAATTTAAAATGTGGATGGGTAATAGTTTCCTTGATAACATCCAGTCTGTTTCCCACTATATATATATATATATATATATATATATATATATATATATATATATATATATATATATATATATATATATATATATATATATATATATAAATTTCTTATTCACACCGGGATCGTCCCTGGTGTTTCAAGTGAGAGTCCAGGTGGAAGAATTGCCAATGCCGTGGACTCTCACTTGAAGTACCAGGGTTCTGCTCCCGATGTGAGTCAGAAATTTATTTCTGTGAAACACGTTCTCATGTGTTCATTTCACACACACACATATACAGTATATATATGTATGTATGTATATACATATGTATGTATATACAGTATATATATGTATATATATATATGTATATATATATATATATATATATATATATATATATGTATACATATGTATGAAAGTACTACTCCTCCCCCCAGTGCCTCCCTCAAGAGAATTCTTTCCATTATTGGATTTCTCGTACTATTCTTTTCTACATATTGCAACCCCCCTCCCCCCCCCTCCTCTCTCTCTCTCTCTCTCTCTCTCTCTCTCTCTCTCTCTCTCTCTCTCTCTCTCTCTCTCTCTCTCTTAGGAATTCATAACAAACAAAAACTCCAATCAAAATATTCTAGGGAATATATATATAATAAACTCCAATCAAATATAATATATATATATATATATATATATATATATATATATATATATATATATATATATATATATATATATATATATATATATATATATAATAGAATTGTGTTTGATTGTAGTTTTTCTTTGTTATGAATTCCCTAATATTTCCATATAATTGAGGCTTTGGTAGGGAGAGAGAGAGAGAGAGAGCCGGGGGTTGGGGAGGGGGGGTTTGCAATATGTAGAAAAGAAGAGTAGTAGGAGAAATCCAATAATGGAAAGAATTCTCTTGAGGGAGGCCCTGGGGGAAGGAGTAGTACTTAAATGCTTCTTTAGAATGTATTTCACTCGAGAGAGCTTTTGAAGAAAAGTGCGCCAGGGGTGTGTGTGTGTGTGTGTGTGTTGTGTGCGCGCGCGTGTGTGGCTTTTGAGTGGATGGGTAAGACTCAAAGACCTGCATTCTTTCTCTTTCTTGTGATCTCTATGTCCTTAGAGTCATTGCGACCGTTTCCTCACACATTAAAAGATCTAAAATACGCTCTCTTCTCTCTCTCTCTCTCTCTCTCTCTCTCTCTCTCTCTCTCTCTCTCTCTCTCTCTCTCTCTCTCTCTCTCTCATGAGAGGCTGACGCAGTTCATTCCCTGGAGACTATTGATATTTGACTGAAATTTGCTTTGATGAGAATCCTTTGACAATTCCGCATTCCGTAAGGATTATAGCATTTCTGATGGCGGGGAGCGAATCTCGTCATTGAAAGTGAAGTCACATAGTTAAATAGTGACTTTTAGTCGTTTGAGAGTCACTTTTGAACTCATTTCCTATGCGGTACCCGTCTACTTTAAATCACCAGTTCAGGGAATGTAATTTACAGTAGGCAAAAAGTTTCATCCCTGGGACAATGTACAGACAACGTATACACGCATTAATTTTCCTATGTCGTCAAAGATGGCGATATTGTGCACCGGACGTTTGAGACTGTACGTGACGATCCCAGGGGCGTTACGTGCCTTGCAAATGCTTGACTAAGGTTTTTTTCATACTTATATAAAGGCCACCGGTAAAAGAAACTCATCTTGGACTAGACGACACCACATCAAAATGTGGTTTAATTACCTGTAGGCCATTTTCACTATACGCAATACATGTGTGGATACGCATTGTTTAATCTCTCTCTCTCTCTCTCTGTATGTATGTATGTATGTATGTGTGTATACTGTAAGAGAGAGAGAGAGAGAGAGAGAGAGAGAGAGAGAAAGTAATTTAGCCCAGTAAAAAAATATTGCGTTTTCAAATGAAGTGTGAATGACAAAATTTGAAGGTTGAAAATCAAGACTTGTAGATTTATTAATAGAATTTTTAAGTTTCCTACTAGAGCAGTGAGCGACCTCGCTATCCTAGTAATTGGGTTTTAAGCCTTGAGTTTCATAGTCCAGTCCAACCTTTCTCTAGCTTATTCAATCTTTCCTCATCCTCTCATCCTCTAGGTCCAAACTCTGAAGGAAAGACGGAAGTTGTTGCTGTTAATCACGAGTTTTAGTTTCGAAGATAAGAAGTAAAGGAAATTTGAGAAGTGTTGACACCACATGTGCATCAATATTCGATAAGAATCGCTTACAAGAAAGGCAAGACATTATTTAAAAAGTGTGTGTGTGTGTGTGTACAATAACGCAATGATCTCTTAACTGCCCTATGTCCTCACGATTTTTGGATACTGCTATCACTGCGAACGAACCTTATAACCCAGAGTTATCTGTGACAGGCGTAAAAATTTATTTGAGGCCATTGTGTACACTTTAAATACTGTACATATAAAATTGACTCTCTCTCTCTCTCTCTCTCTCTCTCGTTGGCCGGTTGGTTAAAATTCGCGTCACTGTAGTCCTGAGTTCTTGTCTTCCGTGGTTCGAGCCCACGAGACGACGAACTTATTATCAGCAAAAATTTCCCTTCGGGTAACATATATGAAAATATATTATTCCGAGGTAGAGTGAATTGGATATTAAAGGACGTTTTTAGCTTAATGCTCATATATATATATATATATATATATATATATATATATATATATATATATATATATATATATATATATATATATATATATATATATATGTATATATATATAATATAAATACTTAAGGTTCTTTGCAGCGTCTCTTCTGCCCCTAGCTGCAACCCCCTTCATTTCTTTTAATGTACCTACGTTCATATTCTCTGTCTTCCATCTTACTTTCCACCCAACTGCGATGTTTTCTTTCTGTTGCACCTTTCAAACCTTTTTACCATCAATTTCCGTTTCAGTGATGAATGACCTCATGGGTCTCAGCGCTTGGCCTTTGGCATAACATCTATATTCTATTCTCTTAACACATTCCAGTCCAGGTTCTCCTCAAGTCATTCATAGGTGAAGTCCAATGAGCGAAATATTTTCGGACGGTCGTGGATACACTCGCATCAGGGTTGTCAAGGTCGCTGAGGTAGTTTTTGCTGATCTCACCGCAGAAAAAAAAAAAAATTCATTGGTTATTGCAGCTGTCACAGCCCAGCTGGCCTTGAAACTGATTGCCATTGTCAAGCACATGATGGCATCCTCATCCGGTGGTGTCATTTCGTGTTCCAAAGGATGTCAAAGATTGTTATTTCACCATATGAACAAAGGAAAAAGAACAGTTGAATGGACACCTATAATGCAATCTCTCTCTCTCTCTCTCTCTCTCTCTCTCTCTCTCTCTCTCTCTCTCTCTCTCTCTCTCCTTCCTTTACATCGAAACGCGAGGCCTAATTCTTGTATCATACTTGCATTGACTATCGTTAATACCGAGCAATGTCGTGTACGCAGTCTCTGCATCCCTCCTTTTAAGGCTTCTTGGCAATTTTTTTAATGTCTGTTGTTGTGCTTTGGCACTTTTTCATGTTGCAGGCCTCACGCACAGTATCAGAAGTTCGGTAATATTTGAGAGGTACTATAATGTACATTTGTATTAATGAAATTAAATCACGAGATCAGTGTTAAGCTAGATTCGTAATGTGAAGATCTTCAGCAAATATATGCTTACTTGAATGATTTAAGATTGCAGTGAAAACTTGCTGAAAATCTTGGTGAATTTACGTTTGGAAGTCACGCAGTTCTTAGGTGTTTGTGAATAGAGCTTTGAGAGAGACAAGGATCACTTCTTTTGAAATCCCAACTTCTCAAAATCGGCTACGGTTCAAATTCCGTTGAATGTTGTGGTTTTCAGTGTTCTAAAATGTTGCTTATTTACCTAGTATGCCTATAGGATAGTTTAGCTTTCAGTTTTTACGGAACATCAGGAAATTGTTTGCCTATGTCTAGCCATTCCTTTCTTATTGTAACCATTACTGTCAAGGACCGCTTGGCAACTCTGCTGTCACTATTGAAGTGAAATCACATGACAATAATTCGCATCCTTCATTCTGAGTGAGTCAATCAGTCACGTCGGCCAATACTCATGTTTCTTGCAAGAGACAGACACACCCAAATCGCCTTTTCCTTTGACAAAGCATTCCAGAAAATAGGGAGAAACACAAATCACGAACGTGCAACATCAGAATTCAGTAGTATTAAAATGATTTCTATTAGTACAGTACAAAGCGGTATTGACTGGGGTAGCAGCACCTACCATTAGTGGGAGTTATTGTGTCTGTAATGGCCTGGTTTTCTATTTCCATGAAATCCTATCAGTAATCACAAGTGAAACTATAACAACAGTAGTAATATATATATATATATATATATATATATATATATATATATATATATATATATATATATATATATATATATATATATATATATATATATATATATATATATATTATATATTATATATATGCAGTATAATTTATTTATATATATATATATATATATATATATATATATATATATATATATATATATATATATATATATATATATATATATATATGTGTGTGTGTGTGTGTGAAAAACAAGGAGGAATCTCGGGAAGAGAATTGATTGCTTAGTTTAAGTGGATTAAGAAAACCAGAAAGGAAAAATAAATAATAACACGAAGTGGCAAGCTTAGCGTAGGAGAGCAGTGTTGTCACATATTCTGAGTGGAGGACGATAGGTGGTGGGGGGTTATAATTTGGACGTGCTGGAAGAATGGAGAAGAGAAAGTGCTGGCTGTATGGAGAGGAAAAAGTGTGGGAACAAGGTATTAATTGTGCATAGGGAGGAGGGGTCGATGCGACGCTGATGAGTGTTTTTTTATGGAGTCTCAATAAACAATTGAGGGTTGAATAATGTAGTGATTGTTGTATTGTTTTTCATTGAGCTAATAGGGTTACTTAGTAAACCACCACAGTGGACTAGCTGACTAACTGTCAGGTACCGTTGGTTATGATGGAATGTACCTAAAGCATTCCGGCTCACTCTGGAATCAAACTCGCGACCGTACAGGCCAATGGACCTGGAGTGATAGTTTATAGCTTTCCAATGAATTTAGACGTCATCTGATGCCGAAAGATGAGTAAGCATGTTCTATGGAAATGAAATTGGTTGTTTTAGTGCGCTTATGCACTATTTTTAAAAGATTATTACTTGCATTTTTCTGCGATTGGTCACTTTATTATTATTATTATCATATAAGGTAGAGGGTAGTGAGATTGATATTTCCATGATATGAAAGGCGGTTATGGACAAATGGAGCCATTGTTTACTTTTCTTTGTCACTTTCCAACGGAAAGGGGCCATTGATGCACTTTCCTAACCCCTGGAAGATGATATGGCATCACTGGATAAGAAACATGCAGTCAGGGTATTATTCATCTGCAGTGAGTACTGATATGTGCATGCGAGGGAGATTACGCTCAGGAATAGATAACCGCCCCCAAAAGGTCAAGTTGAAATAGTCTTAGCAAGGCTCATTTTTTACATGGGCATAGATTGTGAACCTTGACAAATACATTTAGAAACTGTCTTGGAGGAATTAAACTTGACACAGTCAGGGAATAGCCGTCCAGATATGATTTCAAGGTCGCAGAGTACATTGGGTGTAACTATGGCCAGCTGATAATGTTGAGTGGAAAATGACAAGAGACGGGGAGGGTTGAATTATGAGCAAAAAGCATGACTGGAAGAGGTAAAAAAGTGCGTGTGAGAGAACAGAACCTTGACTCTGTCTTTACTGTGGGAAAGTGAAATGCTGCATTTAGAACAACATATCCGGATGGCTTAGGTAAAAAGCTGGAACAAATCTCAGAGAATAAACCCTCAAGCAGGGTGGCTATGTGACGTCCTTCAGTCAAACTGAAATGTACTATAGCGAGGATGATCATTATCAGAAGGATCTCACCTTGAGTGACCCGTAGAGGTGATCTGAAAGGCAGTCGTTTCTAGGTGTTTGAAAAACTGAGCGGAGTTACGAATCAAAATTTTCGCAACAGGATGAGTCACAAGTAAGACAGCTATACAAATATTTTCAATCCCGCTTCCCTGGGAAGGAGTTTCCAAAAGCAAGATATGGAAGATTTGACAATTCTGAAAAAAATGTATCCGTTTCGTCTCTCAGTTGGTGAATAAAACGGGCGGTCATACGATCAGGGCAGAATCTTAGCTCCCTCTCAAGTAAACGAAACCCGGCCAACGTTAATGAAAAGAAGGTATGCACGGACGGACAACTGCCTTGGAGTGGTGTATAGATTCGTCCCTAGTTGGCGAACTGGGGTAAGCCATTTTTTTTTCCATTCTAAGAAAATGGGCTTAAAAGATTTTGATATTCACAGCTTGTAATTAGCACGTTTTGAGGAAATTTGGCTTGAAGATATTACAACAGAAACAGCGGAAGTTTTGATATGTTATAGAGTATAAAAAACTGAGACACTGTTGCTGGAAAACTCAAAAACTTTTAAAAAATGAGATACGCCAGTTTGACAAAACAGGGACGGATTGAGGACTATAGGAGTGTCTCATGTGTTCGAGTAAGGTATTTCGAGCGCACGTAAGCTATTAACGTTGCAGATTCAGGTACATTCCTTTTGATTGAGACTGAGTGTCTCTATATAGGCTGTTGTTATTACGCGGAATTCTTACGTGCTTGAATTGAAATTCTTGGTAACCATTCCTCAGTGCAACGAGGTCAAGACTCGATAAGGCAGTTCAGTATTTTGTTGGATTCATTTATTTTATGCAGGCTGCTTTTTTATGGAAGCTATAATTTATACCGTCCATCGATAGATTTTTTTTAGATTTATAATGTAAAGTATTGCCTGAGTACATTATATGTACTAGGCAAAGATTTAAAAATGGAATTTATTGTCAGTATTACTTACTACTAATCCTATGATATAGCCATAACGTGTATCATTAATCCTATGATATAGCCGTAACGTGTACAATTACTTACTACTAATTTGATATAGTGTACATCTATTATTTAATTGATATCAGTAACGTGTACATCTATTACTTACTACTAATCCTATGATATAGCCATAACGTGTACATCTATTACTTACTACTAATCCTATGATATAGCCGTAACGTGTACATCTATTACTTACTACTAATCCTATGATATAGCCGTAACGTGTACATCTATTACTTACTACTAATCCTATGATATAGCCGTAACGTGTACATCTATTACTTACTACTAATCCTATGATATAGCCGTAACGTGTACATCTAGAATGATGTAGTTTTACCACATAATGTATAATTTAAATATAGTTCATGTAATTATGATATGTAGGGAAGGAGGATTTGAGATAGAAATACATTACTAAAACTTGTGACTTTTGAGTTGTTCCCTACTTCATATTTTGTTTGAGAATTTCTATACGAAAAGTTGTTACTTGGACCGTAACATGGGGTGGTTTATTAAGAGCAAGGTTTTCAAGTTGTGTGAAGTGATGATTCGTCAGATAATTCTCTGTCGAGTGTCCTGTGAGAGGAGGCTTGGCACAATTCAATCTCCTTCAGCACCCGACCAAACCTTCTTGAAAACTCGCTGCCTCAGGCATGCGCTCTCTGCCCCTTGGCTTCTCCTACTCCTTTTCTCTTTTTGGTTGTATTTTCTTTCTTGCTCTGCTTCCTGTAAGTTATTGCTCGTTTTGCTTTCCACCTAGATATGTTGAAAAGGGGGAAATTTGGCCTCTTCGTATCTCCGTAGGGAGGTACCGCCGCCAGTGTACCTCACAAGTGCACTGCAGGCATTACTTAAGGTTCTTTGCAATGTCCTTTCTGCACTTAGCTGCAACCCCTTTCATTCGTTTTTCTCCTCCGTAGGGGGTTAGTACCGTCAGTGCACCTCATGCGGTGCACTGTAGGCATTACTTATGGCTCTTTGCAGCGTGCCTTCGGCCACTAGCTGCAACCCCTTGCATTCCTTTTACTGCACCTCTTTTCCTATTCTCTTTCTTCTTTCTTACTTCCACCCGCTCCTAACAGTTGATTCATAGTGCAACTGCGAAGTTTTCCTCCTGTCGCACTTT
Organism: Macrobrachium rosenbergii; assembly: GCF_040412425.1. NCBI lineage: Eukaryota > Metazoa > Arthropoda > Malacostraca > Decapoda > Palaemonidae > Macrobrachium > Macrobrachium rosenbergii. Next base: position 20,835,090 of record NC_089745.1, read on the forward strand.
TCAAACCTTTTGCTGTCAATTTCCGTTTCAGTGCCGAATGACCTCATAGGTCTCAATGCTTGGTGTTTGGCCAAAATTCTATATTCAATTCAGTTCGTTTTACACTGCCTCCGTTCATGTTCCCTTTTTTTCCGTCTTTCCACCCCTCTTCTAAAAATTGTTTCATCATTGTTTTCAGCGCTGAATAACCTCATATAGGTCATAGCTTTGACTTTAGGCCTAAATTATATATTCCAGTTCCAGTCTGTTAACAACGATTGAAACACTTCCTTCATGTCAGTCGTTTGGAACCTGTCCAGATTTTATCGTATTAATCTGATTTCCATATTTCTGGATATACTATTACTTAAGGTTCTTTGCAGTGTCCCTTTGGCCCCTAGCTGCAACCCCTTTCGTTCCTTTAACTGTACCTCCGTTCATATTTTCTTTCTTCCATCTTACTTTCCATCTTCCCCTAACAATTTATTCATAGTGCAACTGCGAGGTTTTCCTCCTGTTACACATTTCAAACTTTTTTACTGTCAATTTCCGTTTCAGCGCTGAATGATTTCATAGGTCCCAGCGATTGGTCTTTGGCCTAAATTCTATATTCTGTTCTCTCCTCTGGATATTAAAAATGCTATGTGGCATGTTAAACTACTTCATGTACGTGTGTACGACTCAGTAACGTTGAGTGTTCAGTAGAAATGTCTGAAGTGCCATTTTCGGGTAAAGGAGAAAACAAAATCCAGATAATCTTGGTTTGTTGTTGATGCTGTTCTTGATATCAATTGTAAAAAATTCTTTGTCTTACTCGGGTTGGAGGGAGTTTTCGTTATTTATTACCCTTTTCAGGGTCTGCGGATTACTTCAAAACTACTCGTAAATATGTAAATTACAACAATAACGGCACTTGTGGCTATTGTTGTTTTGTAATGGTATCACGAGGAACATAAAAGCGTTTGAAGATAGAGAACAACTATTCAGTGCTTCATTAGCATATGTTTGCATGAAGCTTGAAGTGGCTGCGCTTTTTTAAAAAAATGTATTTTTTTATTTTGCACGTTCTTATCCTTTGCTATTTGCATCTTGCGCTGGTAGATCCTTGGTACTCCTCTTTCAACAATTCTTCCTGTATATCACTTCAGTTACTCCGTCTAAGCTCGAGATTCGGTACATCGTTGTAGGAGACATTTGCGGTCAGTTTTGTAGCACGGTAGACCCTTTACCCTGTATTCTAGAACACGGAAAAATAGCCCACTGCATAATTATGTAATCCTAACCGAAGAAAGAAATAAAATGCCACACTCTAGACTTATTATTTTCTTAACTGTCATGAAGAGAAATTTAGGTATTGTTGAGATCGAGAACAGCTCAAAGCAGAACCAGCTTTGTTAAATGGGTCTTAGAAGGGATAATGCTGCCCGGGAACCTGATTTAAACGGTTTTCTTGCCCGTGGCAGACATGCCTCCCCAAATCGCAGAGACGTTAGGACGAATAGGAAGCAGTCATAGATTGATGGGAATGGGGGCTGAGCAAAATAGAGTACTATTATAAAGAAACGACCAAAACTCTTCAGTATGGACATTGTAACTTCTCTAATATTGAAGTCACTTAGGATTTTAGCTGCAACTTCCCTAATATTGATGTCATTTAGGATTTTTGCTGTAACTTCCATAATATTGATGTCACTTAGGATTTTTGCTGTAACTTCCCTAATATTGATGTCACTTAGGATTTTAGCTGTAACTTCCCTAATATTGATGTCACTTAGGATTTTAGCTGTAACTTCCCTAATTTTGATGTCACTTAGTATTTTAGCTGTAACTTCCCTAATATTGATGTCACTTAGGATTTTAGCTGTAACTTCCCTAATATTGATGTCACCTAGGATTTTAGCTGTAACTTCCCTAATATTAATGTCACTTAAGATTTTAGCTGCAACTTCCCGAGTGCTGATGTCACTTAGGATTTTAGCTGTAACTTCCCTAATATTGATATCACTTAGAATTTTAGCTGTAGCTTCCCTAGTATTGATATCACTTAGGATTTTAGCTGCAACTTCCCTAATATTGATGTCACTTAGGATTTTAGCTGTAACTTCCTTAATATTGATGTCACTTAGGATTTTAGCTATAACTTCCCTAATATTGATGTCACTTAGGATTTTAGCTGTAACTTCCCTAATATTGATGTCACTTAGGATTTTAGCTGTAACTTCCCTAATATTGATGTCACTTGGGATTTTAGCTGTAACTTCCTTAATATTGATGTCACTTAGGATTTTAGCTGTAACTTCCCTAATATTGATGTCACTTAGGATTTTAGCTGTAACTTCCGTAATATTGATGTCACTTAGGATTTTAGCTGTAACTTCCGTAATATTGATGTCACTTAAGATTTTAGCTGTATCCTCCCTAGTATTGAAGCTGTAACTTCCCTAATATTGATGTCACTAAGGATTTTAGCCAGTTAGACTCGCGTCATTTTCCTCCCTTGTGAGGTCTTGATGTTATTTTAACAAGTAAGGAGCTTGATGACAGATGATGATATTTAGTAAAAAATTTTCAATTTTGTCATGTGAAATGAGGTTGAATCTTTCAAATATTTAGTAACAGTGTTATCCAGTGCCGATTTCTTGAGTTGGGATTTAGCTAAAAAACTGAAAAGAAGGCAAATCAAACAGTGGATAGGCTGAATAAGATTTGGAAGTCAAATACATTGAAATTGGATACGAAAATAGATTATGCATAAGTCTAGTACGATCTTTTTTGTTATATGGACATGAATCTTGGTTTGGCAGTGAAACTATATCTAGCTTTCGTTGATTTGGAGTCAGATGGCAGGATGGAGTGAGAAACAGTATCATTAGGGAGATTAAGGAAGTTCCATTTGTAGATGAGATAATGATGACGGAGACGTAGATGGCTTGGACATGTCCTCCTCACTACCTCTGGGAGAATAGGCTGGTTTATTGTTGTGTCAGGTGGTCGTCTGTGGGCACCAGAAGATTGGATGAGAACTATTAGAAGGGAGGCTTGTAATGAGTGGAGACATGTGGAAGATAAAGCGCAGAATAGACATGAGTGGCAGAATTTCACATAGGCCTCTTGTGTTATGTGGTATTGGCTGTTCATTCATTATATATATATATATATATATATATATATATATATATATATATATATATATATATATATATATATATGCCATGCCTTGACTTCTTGTACAAAGGATATAAGATGAGATTGCCAGCCACACACCCGTCCTTACGGATATGTAAATGCGCATGTGGTAACAGAAGTCTGGCATTTCTTGACGGTCACCCTCCAAGCACTGGCCAATCCCTGTCACTACAAAATACAGTCGATCTAGTTTATCATACGAGTATCATGACATTAACAAATAATATAGCAACTTCTTGCATGATGTCCTCAGAAATATCAACATTCAAAATGGAGGCCAGTACCAGTCGTCGCAATGGGTATTAGGAAATGTTCGGATATGAAAAGAAAGACCTTGAGATGACATCATCAGTGCCAAGGCCGTAAAAGTTATTGCGGTGATATTATGGGATTTGATGAACTTAAGCGCTCGCTTCAGGGTCTTCGGGAAGCCTTAGGGGCTTTGCTATAGCTTCCAGTGACGCTTGGTCTGGAATCCAGGCAAGTCTCTTGTTGCTAGGGTCTCACACGTGCAATAAATTCTGCGAATAGAGAAGCCTCAAAGTCTCTCTCTCTCTCTCTCTCTCTCTCTCTCTCTCTCTCTCTCTCTCTCTCTCTCTCTCTCTCTCTCTCTCTCTCTCTGAGGTCATAATCTCGGTTTTAGTCGCCATTATCCATTTAGCTTACATAAGCTTGTGGGGTTTTAGTGGATAATTACATTTGCTCTTATAAAAACGGAGATAAGCTATCACCTGTTGATACATATCATTTGGTAGAGGGCTCATGATGTATTTTGGGGCATAAAGTGATTTCTCTTAAATTAGAGTGGTATAATAAAAGCGTATTGTATGTTTTGGACAGTTCTTGTTAATAGAATTTTTCTCTTGACCCTGCCCAAGCCTCTTTGCTGCAAAACAATTCGTGATTATGCTCTGCACATCGTATGTAGGATATTATTGTCGTTACAGTCGTTATTAAGGTAGGATAAGAGTTCTGGTGAATAACTGAGCTTATTTTATTCGTAAAAAGCACCAGTTCTGCCGAAATTACCGGATCTTGGTAGATTTTTGGACAATGTCCGTAAAATTTAATTGGAAATATTACAGTTATTCAAGTTCTGGGAATTTTTATAATCGTTGTTGATCATAGTGTATGTCTTACCGATTTTTTTTTCTTTTTCTTCAGTAATACGTCCTTTCTTTTCCTGTAAACATTTGATGACGATGGTTCAATACGTCAATTTCCGGTTGTCACATAATTCAGAATCACGCCCATTGATAACGGTTAGGATACACAATTGAAATCATTTAAACCCTGGGTTTGCTTATCGTGATTTAGTATCGATACGACCTCATTTACTGTCGATATTAGCCCCCCCATGCTGATCTGTTAATGTTTATTCATACCCGGGATGAACTGTTTCTGCGGGAACGCAGGTGTGCCGGCGTATCGTTTCGTAGTTTAAATATATATTCTTATCGCTGCTGCTGCCGCTGCTTTCGCTGGCGGCTTGGCTTAGGAGAGAGAGGAATGTAAAATTTAATTAGTAGGGCTCGATAGTTGGCTTACTGCCTATACACGATGCAGGTGTAGGTTATTCTTGAAGAAGCCGAACGGGCTCTTCTAACGAGCCCCTCCTTCGCATGGGTAGTTTACAAGATGTGTGTCGGCTATAGTAGTCATTCAGCGTTCCCATTTACAAGGGCCCAGGGTTTTATTATGCCTTTCCGTGTAGGCTTCCTATTGTTATGCGACAGATTAAAAACGCTGCCCGGTCACACTTCTAGAAGGCTGTCATAGGACTCACCTTCACGAGGCGGGATACATTTGTATTCCGCGGTGTATAGAAATGTAGTCTCTTTCACCTTCTCTTTCTTATTAACATGCAAGGGCGTATCGACACTCACTCTGCTTTTGTTATCCCAAGCCCTCATCAAAATGTAAGATGTATGACCCGATACAGTAGAGCTCCGCGGCTGGAGTGACACACTGCCCTGCCAACACGGCCAAAGGGCGAGTCCGGGAAACAAGTGAAAGAAGAGGAAATCAACGATAAAAAAAAAAAAAAAAAAAAAATCCAAAATCTACCGATGTCCTGCAGAGCTGTGTTTGACCAATGAAATATGGTCGGTTATACTCAGGTCAGTTATACCCAGGTGCCGCATAACATAGTGTATAGGAAAAAATAGAAGCTGTAAATTCAGGGGTTGTTGTTGGTCGGTCGTAAATAGTAGCTCTCTCTCTCTCTCTCTCTCTCTCCCGAGGGGTGGGGTGCGATTTACATCTCAGCAATGCAGATAAAAACATTGAAGAATTCCTTTGCTGACCATTCTGTCTCGTACGGGCAAGCATTATTGTAAAAAAGTCCCGATAATGCATTCGCCTGGCGGACGCTGAAGTCTCCCAAACTTATACGGGTTTGTATTTTCGAGACACGGTAAATAATCGCCATTTATTGTCGGTATCGATATTGGCACAGTCTATCTGGGCGTTATTAAAAGTTTCGATGGCGTCTAGCGTTTCATATAATACTGAAAACTGAGAGCAAGGCAGTGATTGGTTCATAAGAAGTGGAGGGTATTCCCAATTGCCTTTTAGATTCAACGCCTCAAGTATTGGCAAATGGATCATTACGCAATCCAGCCGCGATTTTATTCACAAGGCACAGTCTCAGGACGAGTTATTGCATCACCATGATCAGTGGTTTTGATCTTCCCCAGCAACGTTGGTTTTTATACTTACTGCAGCGATGATTCAAGGCTGGCCTATATCCGTTCCAAGGTGACCGCAAACGCATGCAAATGAATCTCGTAATGATTAATCCTTGACACTAGACTTGTAAATGAGAACAGAGCGATGCATTACCGAACGGATGTCAGTATTTTGATACAATCTCGGACGTCATGTGGAAATCATTACTCAGACCTGAGTCATGTCAAGAGTCATCGAACTGTTGTAAGCAAATAGCGGATAGTTATACAGTATACTTGGCAAAATTTCGAGGAAAGATACTGAGACCAAGCGTAGCATAATGGATGTCGTTCGGGCATCTCGAACTATTTCCTAACGATGTGGTTTCCTAGAATGCAGTCCGCAGTCAAACGTCTGTCTTGAGGAGAGCCACGTGTTGTCACAAGGAACGTAGGGCGTCAGCATGAACGTTCCATGTGAATCTGTTCAGCGTCCATCAGACACACGAACCCTTAAGTATGATAGCCTTGAAAGGAATAAGAGAAGACATTGTTCCAAACATACATCATTTACACAATTCCACAAAGCTCAGGAAGTCACATCTTTTAATCAGGAATGTATTTTAAATGTTTTATTGGCTACAGCAAAAATACCTAGTGCAATTTTTCAAGAAAATAAGCTCCTGGATTATTGTATCAATGAACCATGACGTATAATGTTTGTCAGGTGTGCTCTGCCGACAGAGGACTTAATTCTGCCAAATTTGGCTCTACTTTAATTGCTAAGTTATTCGATAAATAATCAAACCGTCTCCTCTCTCATTGCTAGGTAGGAAACTTAAAACAAGGAATATTTGATTTTTTGCCCTTACCAGAGAGAGAGAGAGAGAGAGAGCGAGCGTAGCCCTTTTAATGAGACAGATTCCAGATGTGCTATTGACATTTTGATGGAATTTCTAGGAAAAAGGTGAAAAGACATACAGCGACAATACCCTTAATGAATTTTTCAACTTACTGTGAATTGTGACTCATGCTTTTCTCAAAACCCCCCCCCCCTCTCTCTCTCTCTCTCTCTCTCTCTCTCTCTCTCTCTCTCTCTCTCTCTCTCTCTCTCTCTCTCTCTCGACGCAGTGATAGTGAACCACAGGTAGCAAACGAGGGAATAGCGTTCGATCTTGGAGCCGGGCGATGTAGGGTATGCTATGGACTGGTTACCTTTCAGATTTGTATGCCTCTGTTGACCAGAACTTTGAATGATGTATCTGGTTATTAGTCGGTGGTTGCGGGTCTTACCTAGGATGGGGAGAGAGAGATAGAGATAGAGGAAGAGTGACAGACTACTAATGACATACACAGTCATATATATATATATATATACTTTTGAAATTATATCTTTTCAAACCTCGAACTGGTATTATATATTATATATATATATATATATATATATATATATATTATAAATTATATCTTATATATATATACTGGTATATATATATATATATATATATATATATATATATATATATATATATATATATATATATATATATATATATATATATATATATATATATATATATATATATATATATATATTGCTGGGTATTCTGCCTCATGGTTCAAAGGGATGGCGTACCTATGAATACCAGTTCGAGGTTTGAAAGATATATAATTTCCAAAAGTTAACCGATCCATGGGATAATAAAAGAGGTTGTCCTGGATAGGACTCAGTCAGAAGCCATGCATAATCTATACGTCAGTCCAGAAAAAGAGGACTCCATTGTATAGTCCATTGTAAAGAGCGGATGAGAGTTGAATAAAAAAAAGATGAAAATGAAATAAAAAGAGAGAAAGGATGATGAGAGGTGAAAGACCTCCTCTCTGCTACTCCCACTGTTCGGTGCGAAATAAACGCTCAAGGAGAAAGTGGCCGGGACCGAAGTTTCTGAAGATGGGTGTACTCTCGGTGGCCTCGGTCAGAGGGGCGGCCTATTGTATACATTCATATATATATATATATATATATATATATATATATATATATATATATATATATATATATATATATATATATATATATATATATATATATACACAGCATATGTTGCTTGGTGTTTATTTATTTTTATGATTATTTTTATCTGTATTTTTTTATTTACTTTTGCTGGTTTAAGTGACACAGGCACGAAATTTCTTGTGATTGTTCAAGATTTCTGTAAGCGTGTTTGTTAAAATAATGATCTACAAAATAAGATTGAATGAATAGTCTGTAAGGAGAATTTCAAGTTTCATATTGAAGACCTTGAAGTGAACATGCAAGTTCTATGATGCGAATGAAAAGTTTAAATTTCTCGAAGGTATTTGAACGAGGAAGGGCAGAGAGGCCCCTTGGAGGCCGGGCTCGGTTCAAACGCAGCAGCTTATTGATTATAAGGTGAGTAATTCGTCTTCTTTGCTTATTAATGGTTCCGGTGAAGTTTTTGGTGACATTTCGAGGAGTCGGAGCATCCGGTAAAAGGTTGAGGTTGACTCAGACTCTCTCTCTCTCTCTCTCTCTCTCTCTCTCTCTCTCTCTCTCTCTCTCTCTCTCTCTCTCTCGTAGAAAAAACGGATATGTGCGTAGTATTTTGTGTGTTTGATTTTTCCAGTTTCGAGTTGATGCGTTTGAAAAAGGAACAGCAGGTTATTACATTATGATATTTACTTGAGCATCTCACTCCAAAGAATGAAAACTGGTTAATGTTGCCTTGAAATCTGTCGGTTTTTAACGGCATTATTTATTGAAATGCTGCCGAAGGGTTCTTCGCAGAATGAGATCGATGGCTGTTGACTCTCCGTTCCCTTTGTGTTTGTTTGAGCCAAAGATTGGGCTTTGTCCAGACGCTGGCTTAAATGCCAAGTCGCGGCGGTTAGATAAGAATGTCACAATGTGTTTTTGGGTTGTACTGAAGAGGAAATAATGCTCTATTGTTCGCTGGATGTACAGTATGTTGTTTTGTAATGTTGTCAGAAAAAATTATGATTTTATAGATGGGGAATTTTTTTATGTTTTTACTTTATGATTTTTTTTTCTGTTCGACTAGTATAAGATTTCAATTTTTGTGAGGTAGAAACCATGCCCATTTTATACAGATGTTCAGATTATTTATATATATATATATATATATATATATATATATATATATATATATATATATATATATATATATATATATATGTATAATATATATAATGTATTTATATATATGGGTGTGTATGTATGTGTTTGTGTTTGATTCAAATTCTGCAACGACTTCTTTTATTGTGCTAAACTTTTCACACTTTCTGTTTTCTGAATCCAGCTACTTTCGAGATGTAACCCCTTAACTCTTATAGGCCGGGCGAAAATATACATTAAGAATGCTGGGCGAGTAGACACGACGGACTGAGGGTAATCGTCTTTGCCCGTTGATTTAACCCAAAAAGATGTGAAAATGATCCTTAATAATCAGTCTATTGAGGCCTCTTAGGATTCTCGAGGCGGTTCTTGCGTCAGCGCGATGGGACTTCGAGGAGCCCTCCTGCCGGCGTGTTCTCCTTACGAGGATCTTGGCTCTTTGGATATGGAAGTGGTCCGATTAGCTAAGGACCGTAGAGGAAATGAAAATAAACTCTCATTCGTACCAGGGGAGCGGGGATTATTTAGTGGGAATGAGTACTAGGCTCTCTCTCTCTCTCTCTCTCTCTCTCTCTCTCTCTCTCTCTCTCTCCTTACGAGGATCTTGGCTCTTTGGATATGGAAGTGGTCCGATTAGCTAAGGACCGTAGAGGAAACGAAAATAAACTCTCATTCATACCAGGGGAGCGGGGATTATTTAGTGGGAATGAGTACTAGGCTCTCTCTCTCTCTCTCTCTCTCTCTCTCTCTCTCTCTCTCTCTCTCTCTCTCTCTCTCTCTCTCTCTCTCTCTCGCTGAAATTGTACGGGAGCGGCGTGGCTTTAGATTCCTTACTCTTTACTTGAATATTGTTTAAAAGTGGTTTTCTGAAGAGATTTTTTGTTGTGACCTTGAGGGAAATATAACTTTTTTTCTGCGGCATGTCGGGCATTTTGGCCAAGCACAGATGTTTGTTGGGCATGACCCAAAGAAGCAACTCGGGCTCTCATTCTGGATATTGGACGTTTTTCTCTTTTGTTCACCGTGTCCTAAATTTCCACGTTCAGAAGATGCCCCAGTGGCTGTTGCATCATCGAGTAGTCACAGTGTTGATGGTCCTCGTTTGTCGTACGTTTTGATTTTTATTGCCAGGCTCAGTGAAAGGCCTGGGCAACGATCCAGTTGACTTTGATTGATTTTAGAGTATTTTCTGTTCATAGTGCTCCTTTCCCCGTGACAAATACTCCCTTCACTCAAGCATTTTTTGTTTTTCCCTTTTTATTTTACGGCATCAAGTATGTTTTGCCGCAGTCAGTTGTAAAATCTAAATCAGTTCATTGATAGTTATTTTTGTGCTTTTATTTGCTTCTTATTTAATATCTTTAGTCATATATGGTGTTCGTGAGACCTCTTATTATACACAATAATAAAAAATGGGAAGCTATTTATAAAAACTGCAACGTTTCGCAGTCAAGTTGGTCATTTCTTAACGCTCGTGAAGTGAAAGGAACAAATAGAATAGGAGGGTCTGTTGCTGGGCTCCGTAATAAATTGGTCCTTAACATGACACCAAAAATCGGCAATTTCAGGCCATCCCTTTATCAGCTCCTAATCATCATGATCCGTGACCGCCTGGATGGAATCGGGGTCATCTGTATCTGGTATCGTGGTCACTCACTCACTTGTACCGCCATCTTTCAACGAAGACCCTGGACTCTGTCTTTTTATTGTTTTTGTTTCTGAATGATATCTTCTTACTGTTTTCGTTTCTGAATGACGCCAAGCGGTAGACTCGGTAGAATATGTGAAGAGATGCATTACTACTACCCCTGTGGATCCATCGAGCGTTGCTATTCATGGTGTGCTTGTATCACACGTTGAACTTCAGTACCGGCAATTTGTTTTATTGTTTTTGTTTTTGAAGTGACGCCAATTGAAAAACTCGGCAGAAAATGTTTAAAGATGCGCTACTACTACTGCTATGGATCCATCGTACGTTTCTGTTCATGGTGTGCGCGTATCTCACATTGAACTTACAGTACCGGCAATTTTTTTTATTGCTTTTGTTTTTGAAGTGACGCCAAGGGATTTGGACAAGTTTCCGGAAATAACATTTACGATACGATTAGGAGTTTTGGGTTGCCCTCTCAGAGGAAGTTCCTGGGCAGAGTTACCCAACCAGAGGTGGCACAAATTAGGCCTTCTGTGAATGTGAAGCCACCAGCATCTCGTTTCTCACCGAAAAACCTATGGCGGAACTGGGATTTGTTAAAAAAATAACAAAAATCGAGTCAGCATTTTTCGTATCTTTCCTAGACAGTGACCTCTAAGGGTAAAAATTTTAACCCGGTATGTATCCACCTTTCCGGCGTGTTTAGTACAAGCCGCGTTGGGGATTACCGTAAAAACATAAAAAAAAAGACTGTAAATATCATAAAGATAATGACCCCAAGAAATATTAGTCCTGGATAACGACCCCCGAAAACCATTGTGGGTCACTATCTAGGAAAGATCCCATTTTTCATCATAGATATAAATTTTACGAAAGAGCTCTCTCGCAATAGCAACATGACCACACAGTCGATTGACAAATTCACCCTAGTTATGCCCCCCCCCCTTTCCCCACCACCTTCCAAATCAGTCATTACACAGCAGATTCTTACCGAAATGAAACACAGTCCCGGATCTCATTCACTGCGAACCTTTTTATGTAATGCATGGAGGAACAACCAGCTCGAACTTGTTCTGCCTTGTGTGATCCAGAAGCAGAGTAATGTGACGAAGTCATCGTAATTTCAGTGAACGACGTTTTGCGTTTTTTTTTTTTTTCTGACAGAATTTACAGCGAGATTGCCTGAAAATTCGCGAGTATTGAGATCTATGTGCGTCTTTATTGCTTCCGACTACAAAGAAATTTTTAATAGGATTCTCTTTCTCTCTTTTTCTCTGTGTCCTTGACTGAGTCCACTTGTGACCGGAGGCAGTGTGAAAACAATCAAGAATTTTCTTGGAAAAAATCGTGGTCTTTTCAAAAGTAATGGCGACCTTTTCGGAGCACCCAACGTCCGGAACTTTCGTCGCGTGAATTATATATATTCACGTTGAGAAAGAAATACTCTTTTGATTAAAAACTTTTTTTTCTGCTAGCACGCGCGCGCGCTAACATATAATGTATGCGAATGTACCACAGAACGAAGGTACATTTTAACTGAAAATGTCGTAATTTTACCATTTTTTATCCCTCGTAATGAAGGGCTTAGTTTTCGATAAGTGTGTATATTTTAGAGAGAGAGAGAGAGAATCGCCTTTATGGTCACAGATTAACGTCGAACGTAGTCGTGTGCAAAGGGCCAGGTGAAATGGATTTGATTTTGATTTTATGAATTTTAGGCTGCCAAGTTAAGCACTGGGACACTTTCGGCCACTCAGTGCTTAAGACAGCGAAAAGAGGAAGTTGGAGTGGTTGGGCAGCAAGATAAAGATATCCAGAAAATAAAGCTGGTTAAATACAAGGATATATAGGTGGAACATAGAGAAAAACCCCCACATTTGCACTAAAAATTAATACTTAGTGATGTTGGACAGCAAGCTTGAAGAAAGGAAGCGGGATGGATACTTTGTATATCTTTATCTGTTTATTTATTAATTTATATTTATTTTCCTTTGCTAATAACTGATCTCTTCTCTCTGTATTTCCTGTTATCTTGTGGAACCTCTTTCAAATGAACACCATATTTTTGGAAGCTTGAATTTCGAGCCACTGGCAGTTCCTTTGTTGGGCGAGTCGGTAGAGTTGTCGGCTAGCACTCGCTAGGCCCGAGTTCGATTCTCCGGCCGGCTAATAAGGAATTTATTTCTGGTGATAGAAATTCATTTCTCGCTATAATGTGGTTCGGATTCCACAATAAGCTTTAGGTCCCGTTGCTAGGTAACCAGTTGGTTCTTAACCACGTAAAAATAAGTCTAATCCTTCGGGCCAGCCCTAGGAGAGCTGTTAATCAGCTCAGTGGTCTGGTAAAACTAAGATATACTTAACTTTCTTTCGAGCCAATGGCCTTTGTAAGCTTGTTCCATATGGTTTATCAGAAGAGTAGAAATAGTAATGAAGGTAAAGCAGGAGGCTAAAAAGTGGGTGTAGGTAGGGGCCGAAGGGACGCAGAAACACCCTTCAGTAATGCAGGTGAAATGCAACGTGAGTGCAAGTTGTAATTAAAAGCGGCCTGGCACCCCTGCGTTTGTGCCAGTTTTAAGAATTATTGTTTGCCGGGTCTGCTGTATCTTGGGGGTCCCGGATCGAAACTTCACGAGTCAGGAAAGTGTGATTCGTTTAATCGTAAGCTGGTCTGTCAGAGGGTTCTACGGACCAGGACAAAGATTGTGATATCGCTATCGCCAGATTAAAGTCTTGACGTTTACCCGATTAAATGTATTATTAGACGATTGATGTGGTGGTCATTACATTATAACATATCTTTCGAAGGATTTTTTTTTTTTTTTTACAGTTTCTGATGAATTTATGAAAACCATCCCTGAAAAAAATGTTTAAATTCAAAGATGTGGAGACCAACCTAAATTGAGGTTGAAAGCACGAGTAGCCCATGATGTTATGATTTTTACGAGAGGAAAGGGTGGGACAAAATGTTAATCGCCTTTGAGACACGTCGATACAAGTATCAAAGATGGAATGAAAGAGTGATGATTTTAACCCCTGTAACGGTTTAGGTTATTTCGATATAAGAGGGATGAGGGATTTTTTTTTTAACCCCTTCATCGACGTTAAAGGTAGAACGAAGTTGTGGCTAATCCTTGGAATCACTGTGACTTTGCAAGGGGCGAGGGCGGAATTACGGAAAACTACCTTCATTTTGTGGGCGTGGTCGAGTGGTGTGTGGGTAATGACGCAATTAGAGACTTGAATCCATTGGATTTGATTGTAATTGGTTGTAGCTCAGTGCGCAGTGTTGTGGTGGGACCAAAAGTGGAACTCGTGTGCCGAAATGGATTATCATACTCCCATTTATGACGGGATTATGATAACCAATCAGTATTTTATCAGTTATACTGATCCCCTCCCCCAGCTCTCTCTCTCTCTCTCTCTCTCTCTCTCTAGTATTTATGATGAATAAAATACAGTGTAGTAGTTCCTATGTAATAAAGTAAATTGAAATAAAATTCTTTTGTGAAGTATCCTTTAAAATCCTTTCTCGTTCATTTATTGTTAAGAAATGTCATTCCTCTATTGGATCATAAGTAAAGAAGCCCCTTGCGTTTACAGTTGAAGCTAAATGGAATTTGAGATGCGTCGTTATCCGTCTGTTTGCCATCGAATTTCGTTTTGTGTTCAGTATTGCCTTTGCATTCGATCGGTGAAGCGACCTTTTAAGAGGTTATTGAGCCCAGTGATGTATTTTCTAGCATTATATCGATTGAGGTCACAGGTGAAAAGGACGGTAACCTATCGAATCCTTTCCTCCTCGTTTTGATTCGTTTATCTCTGGTGAACTGATCGAAACCCAGTTTCGGGCTGCTTGGAGCCTTAGTCTGAAACTGATAACGACCCAGAATCTTACTCTTAACCCGATCATTGTTGCTGCAGTTACTCAGGTGGAGGTTCAGGAAGTGATTCTCTCTCTCTCTCTCTCTCTCTCTCTCTCTCTCTCTCTCTCTCTCTCTCTCTCTCTCGTGTACCTTGAACTCGTTCTTATCGCGTGGGGCTGGTTCAGGGGGCGTATCCGGTTTGCTTTGGATAGCGATCGAAAAGTAGTGACTGGGGAGCATTCAAAACAGAGGGACACGCCTTGGCGGCTGGTTGACTCACGCACAAGATCAAAGTTTTCCCGGAGTCGTGCGAGTGATTCAGTCAGTCATGTGAGAATCGCCAGGCAGGGAGACCCCTTGCTCTCGCTCGCTACTCTTCCCGTCCGGGTCCTTCCTTCGCTGCTCTGGCACTGCTCGGGTTTAGTTTGTGGGGTGACAGTGAGGTGGACGTGTTGCTTCAGCTCCCGAAGTATATTTGTCAATGATAGATTGCCTCTGCCGGGAAAACTGGCGCTACTTCGCTGTCGATGAACTGTTTTGTCTCCATCGAGTAAGTGGGAAGGCCGCCAAGGATGTGTAACAACTTTGTACATCAGATCGTGTAATGATGTGTTGTCCCAACTGTCTGGGAAAATGCAGCTTAGAAAATTTGAGGACTAAATTTCCCACTTTTTTTTTTTCAGTTCTTTGAGTGTAGAGATGTGAAATTGTGTGCTACCACGAGGACCCACATTACATAACTTTCAAGTTAGGTACTGCATCTGATATGTGTTTTGCATGCATTTGTTGTGTCTTCATAACACATTCTCAAGCTGGAATATTTGTCTTAACCCAAACCGTATTCGTTTCTGCTCTTTACTAGCTGTGTTGATCACTTCATGGCTTCTGCTGATTTTCTGTTGGTAGGTTGGCTTGGAGCTATTCTAATGATAACTGAAGAATATAATGCATTTGCGTAAGAAAATAAGTTTGTCAGAGAGAGGGACGGGCTGGGGAGTGTGATGATTTTATTTTTTGTTTGATTTTGGTCTGTTTATTTATTTATTTTGAGTTATCTGGTTTCTGTTATTTTCCTCGCTCGCTATCATGTTTTTAATCTTTATCAGCTTAAAGAAAACGTGACATTAGAAGTAATTTTTTCGGGTTGCATTTAACTGTCTACTTTGTACCGAGATAATAAAAAAAAAGAGTAGCTGGCCATTAACATACAGAACGTAACGTTCTGACTGGATAGTAATCAGTTTGCGACAGCTGGCATCCGCTCTACTTGAATTTCTGATCGAAATGATTGAGAGAGAAAAACATGAGGACAAAAGATCCTGCCACAGCAAGCTTGCTGCTGCACCATCGCTCTCCGCATCTGTTGCACTCCAGTTCTCAGTTCAGTTTGACAGTGCCTCGCCCCCACCCCCTTTTTTGTTGGGGGGGGGGCGGTTCCGAAATCCGCAGTCGAATTGTCGTTGTCGCCAAAACTTAACAAAATGACTGAAGAAAGAAAATTGGACTGTATTGTATTGCACATTATTGGTTGGTTGGTGACATTAGAGAGGAGCTGCAGGGTAGTGAATTTGGAAGTGTTTGTAAATGTACTTTGTAAGTTGTTGATAGTGATGAGAAGCTGCGGACTGGTGAAAGAGCTTGGAGGCGTCAGTAAGAAGACCTTGTTAGTTGGCAGTAGTGAAGTGGAAGTTTCAAGTGCATGTATGAGTATAAAATGTATGTGCTTTCTACACTTGTTTGGCCAAAGCCGAGCTCCTTTTCAGATGCAATATCTTCCATTGGTGATTTCATCACATAATAGCATTCCGTTGTGAACTGGTCTTTTTATCTTTTACCTCATCACATTTGCCAGAGGACGGACCTGTGCGCCTTGATGAGAACTTTTTGAGTCGATACAGTTGTACTCCAGATCCCAGTGAAATCAATGCGATTTTAATGCTTCTGTGAAATAACATTCTTTTGGTTTGATTTACTTGATGTTAAACAGCTCTCTCTCTCTCTCTCTCTCTCTCTCTCTCTCTCTCTCTCTCTCTCTCTCTCTCTCTCTCTCTCTCTCTCTGGAAATCAAACCACAAGAATGGTGTTTCACAGAAGCATTAAAATCGCATCGATTTCACTGGGATCTGGAGTACAACTATTTAGTTTCGTGAAGAAACTAAATTAGACGTTATTGGAATTTTAGGTAGTAGTCTTTGGTGGTGGTTATAATCCTGTCATTTGAACAAAT
>NC_089745.1:20854324-21051824 GCF_040412425.1 Macrobrachium rosenbergii
GGTGTGCGTTAAAATGAAGATGCGGATAGAGTGCCATCTTATATCCCTGTAAGGGGCTGCCATATAAGGAAAATGTCGTACTTTTTAGAAGATGATGCACATTCACAAGTTAGGTAACACCAATGTTACGATACAGTGGGAGATGTCGTCATTGATTTACAGTAGTTGCATTGTTGGCGTGATGGAAGGAAGGTTTGAAAAAGTCCCTGGCTCACTCTACTTTTATTCCATATCGATTAAACTGAGGACGGATGTCGAAGCTATTGATCTGTCCGTGTGGATGTTAGCTTAATGCAGTAAGAAAGGGACTGGCCCTTGGGGCTTGCTTCCAAGGCAGAGTTCATGGAAGGACAGTCCACCCTGGTGGTGGGGGTGTTGGAGGGTGGGGAGCGAATGCATGTCATTTTACAGAAAAGAAAAGTGGACAGTTTTAGGCACATGCTTGGTGCTTTGATTCAGGAGGAAATGATCTTCAGAGATGGATTATCTCTGTTCTGACAGATCTTTCAGGCTATATTCATAGTAAGACGACGGGGGAATGTGTTGTATTATAGAGTAAAATTCTAGATATTATTGTATCCGTTATATTCTAGTTTCCTTTTATGATTTTCCTACCAGAATTTAGGGGAGGAAGAAGAACCCCCCTCCTGCCTTAGCCTGGCTACTGTATACGAATAATGTCAAGGTCATAGATTTTTCCCGCATATATTTTCCGAGCCGCTCTCGTGAACAAAGGTATCGAATTAGCTTGTAACTCGTTAACCCTCTCTCTCTCTCTCTCTCTCTCTCTCTCTCTCTCTCTCTCTCTCTCTCTCTCTCTCTCTCTCTCTCTCTCAAGTAATACCAGCATCTATAAGATATGGGGGTTCTACTGTCAATATTAATTTCACCTCATTTGTTTTCGTGGGAGGGCCTTGTCTGTAATTTACGGCGTGGCAGGTGAAAAAGTTCCTCAAGAAGTGTTTTTCCACTTACAGCGAACGCTCACCTCTTTAACCTCCGAGGCATTCATAGGATTGTTGAATTTCTGATGAAAAGGACAAGTATCTGTGACTCATTTTATAAATCAGGTGCTTTGGTGTTGATGCGGGGTCGTTCTGAAAGGTAGTTGTGGATTTTCTTCCGCATACCGAGCATGATCTGGATAACTATGAGACCATTTTGTGTGATATTGCAGGGTGGTAGAAGCCGTTTTATCATAAAAGGATTTATTATTTTTTAAATGCATTTGCTACGGGGTAATTTAGCATATTCTTCACCAATACTGTTGGCGTCTTTTGTTAGACTTGCAATACTAAAATGATAACTATGTGATTTGGAGAGTTACGAATACCGGGAAAGCCGTTTGCCTCAATGAAACCTTTTAGTGAGATGTGAAAACTGGAGCAAGACTTGAATTGGAGGAGTTGGTAAAGGGACCTACTGGAATTTCAGGTGTAAAGTAAAATTCGGAAAGCAGTACATCTGATGACTGAGGGGTCACTGTAAAAAACTTAATTAAGGCACCGCCGACAATATACCGGGCAAGGCACACGGTAAACTCGATTCCATAGGGACACTCCTCAGTCTACTCGGTAAAGACTTACAATTTTAACCTTTGTCTTTGTCATTCTCAGTAGCTGTGGAGCTTCTCTTGCCTTTACCCCACATCTCGTACATTCTTGGTTTTTCAAGGATGAAATTCAAGTACAAAAAGGACAAGCCAGAATAATAAAACTTCTCGTAACCAACCAGTTAGATTCTCTTTACTTACATGCTGCTGTCGATTTTAGAGAGTGGTGTGTCTTTCATGAGGCCTGTTGCATAATCCTTCACTCCATACGTACATAGAAAATATATATATGTGTGTGTGTGTATTACTCCATATGCCTTGCCTTTTCCTCTCTAAAGTGGGTGTTGTCGGAAGGGTAGTGCATTTCCGTTTTCTGAAAATGCCAAGGGATAAGGTTGCTGAACTTTGGCCCATTTCTGAACCATTTGACACTAGTGCCTATTTACAGCTGGGTTACCTTGTGATCAGGCAGCCAGAATCAAATGCTATTACAGTGCTTGACCGCTGATTGTCATCTCTGCCACATTATATTGTAGCTGGTGAATTGTGGATTAACCATCCCTCTTGTTCTGTTAAAGCTCCACAAAATTAGGTGCTTCTTACACCTACAGAGAAAGCTTACCAGCAGCACACTGTAACCCCCTCCCCCCCTTACACTGCGCATTCTAGCGCTTTGTTGATAATCAGGACCCTTCCTTTCCATTCGTCCCTTACATGCAACCTTATCTTGGTCTTCCTCTCCTCCGTCCCCCTAAATACTTCTGAAGTCTGAAGCCCAGACTTCACCAACCTATCACCTTCTCACTCTCTTCACATGGCCGCCTGTCTCAAAATACCCGGACCCATCTTTTTATCCATGGTAATGTTTTTACCAGCTCTACTTATGTCACATTTTCTCAGTCTGTCCTTTATGTTTACGCTGCGTGTAAGTGATGTGTGGATGTTGAATGCGAATGAAAGAAGTTAGGTTGAAATGTTCGCGTTATGTGTATGGCGCCTAGGGTAGGCCGAGAAATGGGAAGAGAGGTAGTGTTTAAAGGATGGTTTCAACTAGCTGGGTTAGTGTATTTTGAGATGGCTCGGTCTTCTGGAAAGAATGGAGGATGATTGATTAGTTGGAAAGACTGTTGGATTCGGGAGTACTGGGAAAGAGGCAGAAAGCAAGACCTACAATTGACTGAATGGATGGTGTGAAAGAGGTATCGGAAAGGGAGGCTCTTAAACGTTCAGGAAGCGAGGGATTGCGTGCTAGGTACAGGTGAATGCCATAGGTTTTGTGTGTGTGTGTGTGTATAGGTGGTTTGAATCATTGCTGATGAACTCTGCATAGGTGTATGAGGCAGTTGGTCTTTTCTGTGGAGGAATTCATACATTAATCAACAGTGCGTGTGTGAATGTGGCAGTAGTGGCTATCCTGCCTTCTCTCGGGAGCCACCGATTAATAGTGGAAAAGGCTTAGTTGTTGATTGTGTATATGTATATTATATGTGTGTGCGTGCGCGCGCATAGTTTATAATTTACTGATACCAGCCTTTCATAGAATGTATTCATATTTGTAAAAAATGAACGAGCGAAGATTAGCAGATTAAAAAACATGTATTATGGAATAAGTATCAAATTAAAACATCTTAAATAGCTATGGACAGCAGTTGAAAACTAAGCAAAAATTCCATGAAGACTATCCACACACACACACGCATATACACGTGATCATTGTTGTACACACAGTTGTGATAAGTTTGTTTGAAATTGATTACGAAAGCACCTGAGCAACCCGAGGGCTTCAAAATTTGAATAGTTGACTATACCATTTCATACCACTGAGTGCTCACTTCTCGATTTAGATCTTGTATTGTGATATCCTCGGAGTTGAGATTTTTCTCTAGCACCTTTTTAAAGGAAGAAGAGAATGAATTAAAGTATGATTAGACCTGTGTGACGATTGAGAAAAAGAATTCACGAACTGTGGGGTCGATGGAAAAGAAATGTTGAGACGGTATACTTTGCGTAATCCGGATTGGTCAGTCATGTGTTTTTGACCCAGAACATTTTTTTTTTTTTTTTTACACCGAAGGGGGCTAGTGCGTCGGTGCACTTGACGTGTTGCACCGTAGGCATTACTTAAGGTTCTCTGCAGCGTCCTTCGGCCCCGTGCACAACCTCTTCCATTCCTTATTCTGTGCCTCCGTTCATATTCTCTCTCTTCCATCTGACTTTCTTCATGTTACACCTTTCAAACCTTTTTGTCAATTTCCCTTCAGCGCTGAATGACCTTAGAGGTCCCAGCGCTTGACCTTTGGCTTAAATTCTATAATCCAATCCAATACAGACCATGATTTTGAATGCCAACTCTTGGAGACGATTCAAAAACAGTAAAGAAAATTTTAAACACCTGCAGTTTATTAAAATCAGAATATTATTATGAAAGGCAGTCCATTTTGGGCTAGCCTTGTGAGAGTTACAATATTAACCAAGACCTGATTACACTACTGCACAAAGCTATTTTTGACCCAGAGTTGAAAAGCTGTCGTCACCTTTTGAGCGGGTGTGCTGTAAACAAGCAGTGAAGATGAATGATGAGTTCCTTTTAAGCGAAGGCGATAACCCACTCCCTTTCGTTCTCACTATTCTTCTCAGCCATTGAGTGCCTTACGAAATGATTACAAATTCAAACCTAATGAACTCTCTCTCTCTCTCTCTCTCTCTCTCTCTCTCTCTCTCTCTCTCTCTCTCTCTCTCTCTCTCTCTCTCTCAATGATTAAGCCTCTCAGACGTGCCATATTAGATGAATTCTGATTAGTTTACTTAATCCTCTCGTTAGTCTTCATTAAAGGGAAGGCGTCCTCATTTAATGCAGTGGCAAATGACTTTTGCTTTGGTCGTCATTTTCTCATTTGGATAAGATACTTTATAATTGTTTTATGTTATATTGCCTATATTGTAGTTGCTAGTATTTCATTTTGTCTCTCCCTCAGTGGCAGCAGGTGAAGCGAATCTCAATCAATATCTCTTGATCAGTGCATAATCTTTATTGCCTGGGCTCCCAGGCAACGTATTTAGGCCACGTTGGGAAAGATTCCTTATGTGTGTGTGTTTTTCCTGACGTTGGGTTGGAGCAGATGAAAGGGAAGATAGCGCCATCAACGGCAGATGTCTTCTTGGCCTGGCTGGCTGGCATTGCTGTTTCTGAAGCAATAAAAACAACTGAAGTAAATTGCTGATTATCCGTGCAAATGAATTAAAGGTAAAAAGGACTGATTATGAAAGAGATTGTAGGAAACGCGTGGAGAAATTCTTGATTAAGGCTTGCATCATTTACCGGCTTCCTTGACCCCAGTGTTGTGGGTTTGGTCAATGAGAGGAAGGAATGCCACACTGGGCAGGCCGTCTTATGGCAGAAATTCCAATTTCTTCATTTCGTCAACAACGTGAGACAGACACAAAGCAACTGAGATTGCATTCCCTGTTCCATCTCTCCCTCAAGCAAGTCCAGAACGCAGTGTTAATTACACGCAGAAGCATTTGGTGAGGAAGAGAGTCTAAAGTGAATTGAAAAGTGAAATTGACTCCATCGAATTTCGTCACTGGAGCCTCACCAATAGGTCTGATGATAACTTCTTAATAGCGAACTGAAGGCGATAGTTATATATGAGCGAGGACTAAAATAAATGACAACTCGAGTTGGAAATAACTAGGGGTCGGCGTCTTGCTAACACCTGAGTCTACTATGAGGGTGGTTCATGACATCTCTAAAAGTCACTTGTTTGGAAACCATTATGAAAAGTAGGACTAAAGGAATAGTCGTTTAGGGCGTCAACAACACTGTCAGAAATTCTGTTCCAACTGTCAGCAGACGAAACTCTTTCTTCCCTGTAGGAGGCTAGTGCCGCCAGTGCACCTCACTTCGTGCACTGTAGGCATTACTTAAGGTTCTTTGCAGCATCCCTTCGGCCCCTAGCTGCAACTCCTTTCATTCCTTTGACTGTACCTCCATTCATATTCTCTTTCTTCCATCTTGCTATCAACCCTCTCCTAACAATTTTTTCAGTGCAACTGCGTGGTTTTCCTCCTGTTACACCTCTCGAACCTACCTTCTCTAAATTTCCATTCCAGCTCTGAATGACCTCATAGGTCCCAGTGCTTGGTCTTTTGTCTAAACACTATATTCCATTCCTCTCTCTCTCTCTCTCTCTCTCTCTCTCTCTCTCTCTCTCTCTCTCTCTCTCTCTCTACTCTTGTCTGTGTTGTAATAGGATCTTGGTTCGACCCCCCGGCGAGGTAGGATCTGGGCACGCTTTCTTAACCCCTTGTGCTACATTTAACCCAAGTAGCGAATGCATAAGTGATGGTTAGTCTACTTTTAGGTCGCAGCTGGGATTATGGTTTGAAGACACAAACACACACACACAATATACAGTATAATATATTGAAGACATAAACATATATATACAATATATATATATATATATATATATATATATATATATATATATATATATATATATATATATACTGTATATATATATAAATATACTGTAAATATATGTATATATATACTGTATATATATATGTATACACACATACATAAATACATGTGCTTACGGTACTGTAAGTGTTAATGCACAAGTGGCATTTATAACTTATTGGCAATAGTTCCATTATCTCCAGCACTCTTGGTCTTCAAGGCTGGTGTTTTGAACGGATAAACGAATACGAGCTACGATACTACTATATTTATTTGTTTCAAGCCGACAGCTGTTTCACTTATTAGGCCATTAACCCATGGCCATCTTCAGGGCTGCAAGGTTTAAAATGAAACTACTTTCTTATGTATCAAGGAACAGTAAAAAAAAAAAATTGAATGAAAAATATTCTAAAATGAAAATAACTAAAAAAAATTCACAGACTAATATACATCGCCATGTTGTAGGTCAGTGTTTATGGAGTAGTTGTATACATACAAAGTAGTCAAGAAAAACTTGTTGAAAATGAAAGATCCATCTACTGTTGAGAAAATAAAAACAACAACAACAACAACAACACATTACA
The DNA here is from genome assembly GCF_040412425.1 of Macrobrachium rosenbergii. Lineage (NCBI taxonomy): Eukaryota > Metazoa > Arthropoda > Malacostraca > Decapoda > Palaemonidae > Macrobrachium > Macrobrachium rosenbergii. The sequence continues at coordinate 20,860,926 of NC_089745.1, forward strand.
CTGATGATTACTGAACGAAAGAGCTTTAGAGTCACGTTTCTTTGTGGGTTTGTTGTGGTGGTATTTGTCTCTGAGGCTGACATTGATTTACCTTTGGTAAAACTTATTATAGAGGTTTTATAATATTGTTATATGATGCATTTTGAGATTTCGTGAAGTCTTTGAAAGTAAAGCTATTGTTCAGATTATTTTAGACTGACAAAACGAAAAAGGTGTTTAATCATGATAGCGGTAGAGACCTCTCTTTTTTTTCATCCTTTAAAATGGTGTATGAATTTAAATACCTGCGTGTTTGGGGTGGTTTTGAGAAATTTCTCTGGAATGTCTGTAAATAACAAGAAACTAGGTGTCTGTGGATGCCAAGTGGGCATGTATGAAACGACTGTTTAGTCATCTCTCCTTTATGGAAGTGAAATGTGGATGTTGAATGAGAATGAAAGAAAAGAGTAGAACTTGCTTAGGCGAACTGTTGACATAACATTTGTGGCGTATGGAGAATTGAAAGGGGGAGAATGTGGCGATGATGATATTTGTGCCGTATGTATTTTGATTTAATGCTTTCGTTTGACTTTTCCTTTGCAGGTGTTTGAGCGGGACCCTCGGCTGAAGCATTGGACAGCCATGAAGATGCGAAGATAACTATTAACTCTTGAACCTTCACGCAGGAGGGAGGTGAGTCGGTTTTCCTTCGAGTTCACTGACTTTGCTGATAGATCTAGGTATATATATATATATATATATATATATATATATATATATATATATATATATATATATATATATATATATATATTTTTTTTTTTTTGCGTAATTACTTTAGTATAATGTAGAAAGACATAGATGGGTAGGGAGTGTGTTGTGTGAAGGAAGTGACGGTTATGTTCTCTGCGGCGTCTTGACTCATTTTACGGGTAAGAAAGTATGAGAAGAGGATGTGTCGCTGTGTAGAAGTATCCGGTGTCCACCGGGAGTTGTACACATGATAACTTCTGATTCACTCTGCATATCAACGTCGAGCTGCTGCATCCCCCCTCCCTCCACCCTACCACCTCTGTCTCCCGAACTCCCTCGTGACCCGACCTGGTCCTCCGTGTGCAGACGTTGTTGCCTCAAGTCATGAGATAGTATGAATCACAGGGAGAGACGGAGACGGAGAGCCTGCCCGCCCAGGCCCTGCCTGCCCGGTCAGTTAGTGTTGGAATGCTGCAGCAAAGCGGACGGGCGGTTCTTCTCTCCGGGACAGCTGCCTTTGAATGGACGCGCGTTCTCTTCTCTTGTGTTGTGTTCGCGATGGAATGGAACTGTTTGTGATGTGTTTTCCTTCGGTGGTTAACTAGTACGAGCGCCATATGAATTCTGGTGTTGTAGATTTTGACTGCAATAATGGAGAGTATACGAGAATGAGACACCACGCGCTGTAAAAAGTGCTCAACATATTCTGTGACTTGAACACTATTTTGTAAAGGAAGAGGAGTTTGTGTTTTTGCCTCTTTATCAGTTTCCGTCTTTGTAACCGAATTAAAGTGTGTGTAGATCTTGTCTTTTTCGATGGAAGTTACAGTGTAGATCGATATATATTCTGTAGCACCGCCAGTGATGGGTGAATTCACTGGGTGATCTTATTAACAGGTAAGTTTTAAGTTTTGGTGAAGAACTTTGCAGTCATTTTTATTTCAAGCTATGATTAGAACAACCGCAACACAGGCCTTCCTTCTTTTCCTACTTTCTCAGCGGCGTTTGTTTCCTATTATTTTTACGTTGGCCTTCTTGTCGTTTTTAATGAAATTGTTGATATATGAAGGTGATTTAAATTCTTAGAAAAATGCGGAGTAACGTTCTTGATGAAGATATTGTTAGCGGGTGCTGGGAAACCCCTAAGCCTTTAAGTGTTACTTCCCCCCATTCATCTCGAGTGCTTTATAAATGAATGTCAGTGTATATCAATGAAGAATAGAAGGGGTTGACTCATACTGGGTTGGGATGATGGTAGGTTGAGAGAGAAGTTGAGCGCGAGGAGCCAGGGAGGCAGCAGACGCTCTTCTGCCTCAGCTCCGAAGAAAAGAAGTGTGTTCGTGAAAGCAAAAGTCGGAGTCTGGAGAGACTTTGGGCCCTGCTCTCTCGTATGGTAATAAAGTGTGGCTGTTGAATACCAATGCAAGACGAAAATGGAAGCAGTCCACTTGAATCGGTTTAGCAAGATGTCGAGTAAGAGAAGGGTTGACATGGTGAGAGGGGTAGATGCAACAAATCAAGTGATACAGAATTTAGCTCAAGTGAATCTGTTGATGAATTTGGCTGTGGTTGGGTCACGTGGAGAGAATGGAGGCCGATAGTTTAGTGAAATGAGTGTCGAGTCCTATAGCTGTGAGGGGAAGGAAGGGGGGAGGGGTTAGGAGAGGGGGAAACAGAAAACCATGACTAGATGAACTGGAGTAATTGCAGGAATTGGATTGCCTTCGTATGTTTGGAGCACTCAAGATCCAAGGATCTCGGGAGCACTGTAATCATAGCACGGTTCGTTTGCGTTCCAGCAAAATGTCAGTGTGTTGACGTGATACGTCTAGGATCCGTCTCTCTCTCTCTCTCTCTCTCTCTCTCTCTCTCTCTCTCTCTCTCTCTCTCTCTCTCTCTCACCATTGATCATTGTCTATTTCTTTCTTTAGATCTCGTGAGTGTCCTTGAGCAATCTGTTTTTCTCCTTCACGTGGTAATGTCCTCTCTTGTGTGTATCATTGACTAACTTTTCAAGTCACGTTAATACTTATTTAATTATTCCCACTACAGCGGTTCTCTAAAATTAGCACCAGCTTAATCCAACTCATCTGTAGTTCAAAACGTTAATAATAATAATAATAATAACGTGGACTGTTATGGGTTGAATTTCATGTTTGAGTGTTGTGCATAATACTTGGTGTGTGTCCACAATGATGTAAAGAGTTTCACGGAAGTTGAGCAGGTTTTTAATTTTTTAGTATTTATTAGACTTTAAATCTCCGAGGTTTGCCCGTTAGCTTACTGTTCATATTATCCTCATAACCTAAAGATAACGTCAAGTAAGCTTAATGAATTTGAACTTACTCCACAAAGAGGCATAGTGTGTTGCGTGCGCTCTTAATATTCCGACCAAGTTGTCCTGCTTTCACATTGTAGAAGGTATGCAAGGCGTGGTCTTGCTACCCGACAGCTGATTGAGATTATCAGTGTTTTTGGAAATTTGTTGGTTTTCTTGGGTACGACTGAAGTCCTTTTATGCACCGTCTTTTTAACACAATAATCCCATTTCTGTGAATGGTGGTTCATAAACTGGTTCATATCGTATGGACGGTTATCAAAATATATGGGACACTAGAATGAGAAAAATCACACTTAATAGTAATTATCATGTTAGAGAGATTAGATAACCATCGGCTGAGGCCGATCTTTCAGTTTCTTAGGAAGAGTGACGGAGGCAAGATGCGGAGGTTCTTTCTGCGGTTTCGAACTAATTGCCTAACCCAACAACCGTATACAAATGGCCTGGTGGATCATCTTTTGCTTGGCATTTTGGGCGAATTGGCTCATACCCAGGCTTGGTGCCAAGTTCATCCCTGGTAAGCTCTGCTGGTTAGGTTGCCCTTTAGTGCATTTTACCTTCGGTAGCAGAAGCTGTCTTCTTCTTCTTCTTTTTTTTCTGTCGATCTACAATCTGTACGTGGGAAGTTGCTTACTTCTCAGTCCCAGGTACCTCATTTTCCTTGGCGTTAGTTGACATCTTTCGAGTTCAGGGCGTCAAAGGTTTCAGCCTGTGGTTGGTGAATGCTTAGAGGAATAGGTTTGAGCACGGAGTGTCCAATGACCTCCTATCAGCGTGTGCTGGTACCCTTATCTAGCAGACAAACCTCTCGATGTTTATACCTTTGCAGGAACGCTGCGCAAGTGAGCTATTGAATTTATGACTCTCTCTCTCTCTCTCTCTCTCTCTCTCTCTCTCTCTCTCTCTCTCTCTCTCTCTCTCTCTCTCTCTCTCTCTCAGAAAGGCACCACGTAGAAACAATGCATTAACGTCTGGTGTCGCAGCATCAGTTTGAATGGAATTATTTACGATGTTAGTACAACTGGAAAAATGTCTGACCTGATTAGCATAATCGACATAAATTGGGGTGCTGATTCTGATACGGATGCATCGCAATATTCCTTAAATTACTCTACTGTAGCCAGAGTGATTCTAGAAAAGAGTTTTCCATAGGGTTTACTCTTTGTTCAAAGAATGGCTGAAGAGGTGGTCGAGTTTTTCTTGTGGATATTTTGCGCACATTGAGAAAAATGTATTACACTATAGAATTATGGATGAAATAATCATGTTTGGAAGCCAGTACTCTCTCTCTCTCTCTCTCTCTCTCTCTCTCTCTCTCTCTCTCTCTCTCTCTCTCTCTCTCTCTCTCTCTCTCTCTCTCTCTCTCAGAAAATATTTTGATAAGCTAACGGAAACTGCTGTTATTCATCTTGTCTCTAACAAACACATTCACAATTTTTTCATTCATTGGACTTATTTGTCAATAATGTATTCACTTGAGAGATCATAGCAACTGGTCAGAGAGAAATTATCGTCTATTTAATTGCTCCATTTCTTTGCTCGGAAGAAACTCAAGAAAAGGTATAAAAAAATGGCCGCTTGTCGGTAGGCGGTCTTGTCTTAATTATCCCACGGGTAACAAATCGGGTCGTCTGGAGAATCTCTTCGTACCGTATTTCAGAATGCTAGCACTGTATTTAAGGCACCCAATCATAAATAACTGTGATTGATAAAGAAGTGCTTGTTCTACGTCTGTGATACTAATTGAAACCCAGGCCGCAGATAACACTCTTCAGGGAGAGAAATAAGAGGACATGGTTTTTGCGGGGTCCGGGGTAAAGGTTCTTCACTGGTAGATATTGATAACATTTTTAGTTGTGTCTGGGAATGCCTGCACCACCCGAAATCTCTCAAGATAGGAGAATGACTCAGGAACAGATTAGCAAATTAGAGTTTCGAAGGTAATGGCTGATTATCGTGGCCTATTTGAATGCTCATAAGTTTGCTCTCGACGATGAAAATGCCGTATTCTTCAAGATAAGAAGTTATATATAGATCAGTCTTTTAAGAGTTTTTTTTTTTTTTTTTTTTTTTTTTTTTGTGGCGGTAAAATGAAAACAGTAAGTATCGTCAACGAGGAACTTTTGATGTTTTTGAATGTCTTCTATGTTGTGAGGGGTATCACTTAAAACGTATAAAAGACACCTTTTCACATCGTTATAATGCCAAGGAGAAGTTGTATAAAGTACTGTATATTTCTCCATGTGAATCCAGAATGGCTTACCCATAACACATGAAAATTGTTACCCATAGCACATGAAAATTGTTATATTTGTAGCACATTCTAATTTTTGTTGCGCAGTTCAGAATACGTGTTCTTAAGAAAACAGTTGGTACCGTAATTAAAAACATATATCTTGGGTATGATAAATATTTATCGTCAGGTCTTTCGTTAAGCGCAGTGATTCGTTTCATGAGTTAAAGCCCCGCCATGGTGCCAGAGTTAATATATAAAATGTGAGTATATATTTTCCTCTTTTGTGGTAGACATTTTTTTCAAAAGCTTTTAAATAAACTCCTACGTACAAGAAAACAAACGTTCCAATACGAGACACTGTAAGTAGCTAGAATGAATTACATGAAGAAATGCGTCGATGTGGGTAAAACTTCTGTCGAGTCATAAAAATTCCTTGGAACTGCTATTGTTTTTTTTTTTTTTTTAAGAAAAATGAGTATCGATAGAATATCTAGATAGAACATGCAGATATCACGGCAGTGAAGCCGAAATTCTGTGTCGTTGACACGAACGTTCGGCAGTAAAATTAACTTGGAAAAATTCACCATGCTTTTAAGGCGCATGCTCTGTAGCACCTACTGTACATAATGGTTTTGCTTATTCAGACAGGGCACTCCTATCTTACATCATGCATTCATTCGAGATCATTGTAACGTCTTGTTGGCAGGTTAGCTCATTATCCAGCCGCTCTCAGTAATTCGCCATATTGCTTTTTAGATGGGCAACCTTTTCAGTGTTTTAGTTTTCTTGAAAAGAAAACTATTGAGAAGGCTTTGTCTGTCCGTCCGCACTCAGATCTTGAAAACTACTGAGGCTGCAAATTGGTATGTTGATCATCCACCCTCCAATCATCAGACATAGACATACCAAATTGCAGCCATCTGGCCTCGGTAGTTTTTATTTTATTGAAGGTTAAAGTTAGCCATGATCGTGCGTCTGGCAACGCTATAGTTAGGCCACCACCGGGCCGTGGCTGAAAGTTTCATTGGCCGCGACGCATACCGAAAGATAGATCTATTTCCGGTGGCCTTGATTATACGCAGTACAGGAAATTCGGTTGCGCCGAAGAAGCTCCGGAGCATTTTTTACTTGTTTTCCTCTTGGCTAAACAACATCGGGCTGATTACAAGATGACGAATCCAGTTTTACTAGAGCATAGCGTATCCTAATAATAGCCTTGTCGTTCTATTGTCAGCTTAGAAATGTCATCATTTCGAGGAAAGTTTTCCGTGATGCCTCGTAACAGATTTTGAACCGGACGGCAGCGGGCAGGAGGCGCTGCAGTAGGGAAAGCGCCAATTCAGTTTTCTTTGTCTATAAAACTAAGTTCATGATTGTAATCTTGTGTTTTCCTAGTTATTTTGTTCGCAAAAATTGAAACCAGGGAAGAAATGAACTACTTGGCACTCGTCCGTAAGTCGAGACTCAAGTCCAGCGAACTTTCGAGTTTTGCGATCTTAAATCTTTGAGTTTGGATATAGAAGCAGTAGTAGGGATAAGACATGCATCGACGCCCACCTTGGCTCTCCGAAGCTGTTGAACCGCTAGCCCTTGCCACATACGACCGCGTTATACACGTCAGATTTGATATTCTCACAGATACTGGCCATCCGATATAACGGCTCTCTCTTACCTTTCAGTTTTAGTCTGGAATATGCAGCATTCGCCATAGTTTTCAGATTCCTCAAACAGGCCTGTCCCCATTACGCTCTCTCTCTCTCTCTCTCTCTCTCTCTCTCTCTCTCTCTCTCTCTCTCTCTCTCGTAGCATTTTCGATAACCCTTCAGTGTGTCTTTAAAAAAAAGTACTAATCTTAATTGAATATATTACTTCATTCGCTTTGAATGTTTATTTTGCAGTATTTGTTATAGGCATAATTCAGTATCGAATTTTACCATAAAGTTTTCATTCAGTATATTTGTTTTTGTTATTCCCGGTGTACGTAAGACGTAACTACATGATTAGTTTAGAACGGATTTGTTTACATGTGCCTCCAGCATATTACTGTAGACTACGAAGTGATGTCGTGCCTTGCAGTTTATCTCATACATTTTAAATGCCAGATAAACCAGCATTTGGCGGTTTAGTACTTATTTCGAAATTCTTGCTGGATTTGGTACGGGGAATGTAAACACACAGCTATTATTTTCAACATGATTGAGTTACGCGGAGGCATGTTTATCAGTACCACCAGCAACACATACGGGAACCATAGCATTCATAGGTATTGGAAATCTTTTATCGATATTGCCCCACTCACTATCAGAAATTTGTTATTAGCCTCGTATTGATTTCTTCAAGAAAAGACTTTGAAACTGAAGATGATATACAGATAGAATGGGTTCGAAAACCTGCAGAATGTTTATATATATATATATATATGTTATATATATATATATATATATATATATATATATATATATATATATATATATATATATATATATCACATCCAAGTAGAAGGATTTCAGGTAATTGTTAAATAAATAAAATCAGAAGTTGTGTTGTTAGTGACTTGACTTGAAATACAGTAGTTTAGTTACAGCACCTTTCACCCAGGGCCATGAACATTTTTTTATTTAAATTAGGTGTAAAAACCACTTATTTTTTCGTGATGTATATTAATTTTCACATAGTAATACATCAGGTCAATAAATGAGGAAATAAGTGGACATTATATTGTTTTATTAACAATGTTTTAATGTTAAGATTAGCATTATCCATGATCTCTTCACTTGATACTAATATCTCTGTTGGGTGTTCTAACAAAGCATTGCCATTCAGGCACATTTCATTTGTGGCATTTCAAAGATGCGGTTTTAGCCTGGATAAGGTTGGAGAACAATCTTTCTGCTGCCTTTGGTGATAGGCCAAACAGAAGACCTGTGTAAAGCTAATTCAGTCCTTTTGATATTTTGTGGAACTTTCTAATTTTATTGTTAACATTCTTTCTCTTAACATTGCAATAGGTTTTGAGCTAATGAGTTGGATTTTTGTTTTTTCTTTAATTTTTTTTTATTCCCAATTGAGCTTTTATTCCCAATTGAGCTTTTAAACATTGTATTCTACATTGGTGGCTGGTGCCTGATGTGGTAAACCAGATTCCTTTTAGGCATTTTATTCCAGAATTGTGGGTGAGGTCTGAAGTGATGATCCATGTTCATTTTTGGGTGTTTTACTCCCACATTTGGTGGCTGGGGCCTGATGTGATAAACCAGGTTCCTTTTGGATGACTTATTCCCAGATTGGGTGGGTTGGGGATTACAGTGATAACGCAGATTCTTTTTGGAATTTTGGTTACCAAATTTGGTAGGTGGCACTTGAAGTGATAGCTCGGATTCCTTCAGTATGTTTTTTTTATTCCCAAATTGGGTGGGTAGAGCCTGACACTACATCTCATGCTCCGTTTGGTCATTTTATTCTCAGGTATTGTGGGATGGGCCTGAAGTGACAACCCAGATTCCTTTTGAAATTCATGAACATGGAGGGATTTTGCTAGAGAACTGCTTCTTCCTGGTTTTTTTTTTTTTACGGAAAGATAGACTTTGGTGACAGTCAGCTTATGCCAGAGATGCATTCATAGGTAGCAGGAAAAACCAGATCCAATGCAGTAATATGAGTAGAGGAAACTCTGTGAAATCCCCCATATGCAAGTTTACGAATCCACTGTTAGGATTTCTTTTCATTTCTTTCCCATATTTCAACTTTTGCAATTACTAAAGTGCTTTCATTCACATTTTGATTTGGTATATGTTACGGAACCTCTGTAAAATGGCATTATAGTACGTATCGATTCTCATGAATAACTATATTTTTTTCAAGAAATTTGATGCTAGTGTCATAACTTTTTTATTTTAACTTGTATTGTTATCAGATAAAAATTTTTATTTTAACTTGTATTGTTATCAGATAAAAATACAGTGGTCAAGGTACAGTATTTATTGTCTAGTGTTGAGAAACAAATGCAGTAGAAATCACTTAGATTCAATTCTGTTCTTTGTAGTATTACTGTTTATAAAATAGATTTTTTGTTATTTTTCTAAGGGTTTATAAGTTTTGACAACTATTATCATTTCTTACAATTAAGAAATTTATTAAATAACAACACTTTTTAAGTACCCATTGTACTGTACTTATCATTCTAAGGCTCTTCCTCCTCTTTTGGGTTATGTTCTTATGGTTCTTTGCTCAGCAGGCATTGCTGATGTATATAGCACATTGCTATACAGTATATGTATGTATTTTTGCTCCTCGTTTTACCAGTTGATATTTAACAGTAAAATACTTTTGTTTCATTGATTTTCAAGTCATTCTGCAGGAGTAAACCAATGTTACTTTTATGTCAGATGTCAGGTTTCAAAGTGTGAAATGCTTTTTAAACATACAGTAGTTAATCTACAAGGTGATAATTTTGACACAATATTGTACGGTATGTATAAGTAAGACTCAGGCTGTGTATTACTTACCTTCATGTTTTAAGATCTGTGTGACTTAAAGGTTTGCCAGTATTTATTTAATTCAGATAGTGCCACTGTTTAGTCAATATTTTTCAGTATTTTTGCAGACTAAAATTTCCTAGTGTGATGTTTTATAAAATTTGTCATGTACCTTTTAAGGTGGTATTGATGCATGGGGTAAAGCTAAGAATCAACCATTTCCATATTTGGATTGCCTCTTAAGCCAGATATTGCTGTGGGAAACAGGTGATATGATTACATTACAGTACTTAATTTCTTTCTTTACAGGCATGATGGTGGTGAGCCGGCTGAGCCTGGCCTTCTCGGAGACATTGCATACCACCAAACATGTGGCCCATGTCTGCCTCTTTATCACAGTTGTGGTGCTCTTTGAAATGGGAGCGGGGGGTCTGTGGGGTGACCCCCCAACTTCAGCATCTTATCCTCCTCTAGTCACTCTTTTACTCCAGATCTTGAGACTTCTGCCCCTACTAGCCTTGCCACAGGTAAGCTTTCTGATCACCATGAATTATCCAATGTACTATCTATGGGCAACTCTTTAGAGGAAGATTTGTGTATGGTGGAGACTATTTCATGCTTTGCATCTGTTGTCAACAATACCCAGAGCGATGGCTATAATTTGCCATTGTTTTGTTATATAGTCTGAAGGTTAAATTCACTACTTTCAAGTACAGTTGAGTTGGAATCCTGCATGGGAAGGAAAATATATCCTTTCTTCTCATTTCAGTTTTCAAGGTTTTCAATGGAAGGCATATCCAAAAATATTAGCATATACAATGTTTAATGTACTAATTATGTGACTTGAGATGAAGGGTTACAGAATTGTTATATTCTTGAAGCTTTGGACCTGTAAGATTTGGTACTTTGGATGAAAAATAGGAAATTTCAGTTCTGGGAGTCATCCAGTTATTTTGAGGAGACCGGCAGCTGGATTTTATAATTACAGTGTGTGTTTGTGGATTTTTAAGTTAGTATATATAAAACATCTTGGGTTAATAGCTGTCACAGTTATTTATCCCTTCAACCTCAAGGTCCCATTGTTAATAAAGGTTTAGTTATTTCATTTTGGTGAATATAAACTTTTTAGCTGTTCTTAGCTATTTTTTACCAAGCATGTCAAACATTTTTTTCATTTGACATGTTTCAGAAATGATTGCTCCATTTTTTACATTTACCTGCGAACAATTTTTAATATGCAGTATAATGGTTTACTGTATATCTGAATCACACTTGTGTTTATCTCCCTCAACCTTAGAAGTGTTGTTATGTTGTACAGTAATTCATTTCAAAAGCATCCACCAAAAATTACTTTAAAAAGTAGACCATACACAATATTTACAGAGAATGTTTGAGCTGGAGTGATGATTATAACACTGTAGTGTGCTAAGCAAACTATATTTGTCACACTGTTCCTAAGCAAAGTGCATGGTTGGTCCATACATTACCATTGTGAATTATGATTATTTTTAATAGAAAAGTATCATAATTTTTTTATGCATCATATAAAAAGCTTGTGTCATGAAAGATTGTCATCCAGTACAATATGGTGAATAGATATTTGTATTTCATTTTGTACACATTAATACATACATGTGCTAGTAATGTTTTGCATTTGTACTAACAGTCAGTTAATCCACTTTTATCGAAGGTTTTTCTTGTTTTCTCTCGCAGTTGGCCCCTCATTTGAGTTCACTTTATAACATGAAAGTATTGTATATCTTTTAAGCATTTTTTGGGGTTCTTATCATGTGCCTGTGTTTTGTTCAGCATAATCTCCCATCAAGGATGGGTATCACTTAGTGTTCCTTATGTGGCATAGTGTGGATGGTTATCAAGATTCTTTGTAGCATGCCTTTGACCCTAGTTGCTTTTTGTCCATTCCTTTTGGTCTCCTGCTTAGCTGTCCAGTTTGTTGAACTTAACTTTACTCATTCACGCTAATTTTCAGCTCTCATTAAAGAACAAATCTTTTGGGTAAGACCTTAAGATCTATGAGTGTGTGGGTACGTGACTCGCTAGTCTCTTTAAACTAATTTTTATATAATTGTGTCCAGGTTAATGCAGAACTGGATGTTAAATTGCCAAGATGATTGCAGGTTGTTTTTATCGTGTGTTTTTCTTTTTCAGGCACTGTTCAACTTCTTGGGGCTAATATGTTTTAATGCATTTCCTGAGCGTGCCAAGTTGAAAGGCTCCCCGTTATTGGCTCCTTTTCTGTGTCTGCGGGTAGTTACGAGGGGGGATTACCCTGATTTAGTCCGACAAAATGTTAATCGCAACTTAACCACCTGTTTAAGGGTGGGATTAGAGAAGTTCATGATTGAAGTTGTAACAGACAAAAAGATTGATCTCCCAGAAAACCAAAGGGTTAGACAGGTAAGTTTTTATTTCATTGAGTCAGAACTATAAAAGTCATGTCACTACTTACATAGCTACTGTAGGTTTTTGTACTTTCCATTTAAGTTTTTGTTATTTTATCTTGCATTCTGGTATATTGGATTAATTCTGTAATGTTAGTTACAAGGAGTTGGTAAAATGTAAGGCAATAAACTTTGATTAAAATGACCTCTTATGTAATAGGAGATAAAAAATGTGATATTAATACAGTACCTAGTTATGGTTTTCTCAGAAAAAATTGTATTATCAGGACTTCAGTTGCATGATACCCTAGTGTGTACCATACCTATAAAGATTTATTTTTTCTATTTTTCATTAACATTATGCTGTTGCAAATATACAGTAACAGTATAAGTATAATTGTGTGCAGTAATTAGGACTTTAAAATATAATTTAAATGTTGGTTTGAATTGGTGTAATGATAAGATAGTGGAAGAATTGATAGTTATCACGCAGCTAAGTAAACACCATGGTGTAAAATTTTGCACTCTGCTTCAGAGATGGAACAAAAGGTAGTTTATGTTGCGCTCTCCCCAAAAATACTTACGTTGCACTAGTGAATATATTTTGTATGGATTAGATGAAAAGGATAGGTTCAAAGGGTGGTTGTAAAAAGTAAAGTTCAGGCTTTGGTATTTTCTCCCTGCTTCTCTTATCTTTTAAAACCAATTAACTTATCTTTCTCAGGGCTATTGCCCCTTTTTTTAATAGTTTAAAGAAAAGGCATTCGTGTTTTGTGAAAGGATGTTTTCCCTTTACAGTATTCATGTTTTTTGAACAGAAATAACAATGCAGGGCTTGTGATTTAGTAATAATTATACTTTTAGTGTTATTGTGTACCATCATTTGTATCATAATTTATTTGTTTTAGAGGTCCAAAGACAAGAATGTAGGAATTTGGGGAATAAGACAAAAACTGCTAGTTGGAATTATTGTACTACTCTAGGTCTAATGGCAGAAAAATTTCATGAGCATTGATTGACTGGGGACACTCCTTTTAGGGTACCTCAGTGTCAGTAACCACAGTGATTGTGATAAATAGTACATTTTTTATTGGTTTGGGAAGATAGTAAAAATCATCATTGTCGTATAGGTCATGTCAATTTTTCCTCTTCATCAATCAGAAATTTCTTTTAATAATTTCTCTTAAAGTAGAACACAATTTGATCATCATTGATGGTTCTTAACCTTATAGGAGTGAGGTTTTCTACGTTGTGACAAATTTTTCATTTGTAGGTTGTTGTTCCCTCTAGTTATCGACCAAAGAGTGGGGCCCTATTCAAAGCTCGAGCTCTACAATATTGCTTAGAGGAAGATGTGAATCTTTTAGCAGACACGGACTGGATTGTCCACTTAGATGAAGAAACATTAGTCACTGACTCTGCTATCAGAGGCATTCTAAATTTTGTCATTGAAGGAAGACATCAGTTTGGACAGGTAAGATGAAGAAATATGATTACTATAATTGGGTTAAAGTGCATATGTAGAAATGGCTGTCTTTTTTAGTAGGAAGTCTATGCTATTATAAATCATAGTGATAGGTTAAATTTTAAAAATACAGTATTGTAGCTTTCAGAAGTATGTTTCTCCAGTTTTAAGCTAACTGCGTTTAGACTGTATATACTTGAAACTTATTTAACTTATACCTTTTCAGGGTCTAATTACATATGCTAATGAAAACATCAAAAACTGGTTCACAACCCTTGCGGATAGCTTCAGAGTGTCCGACGACATGGGGAAACTAAGGTTTCAGTTTAAAGTGTTCCATAAACCTCTCTTTGGCTGGAAGGGATCCTATGTGGTGACTCAGGTAAGAAGAAAGCTTTTGCTTCCAATTTCAGTTTTTTACTTCAGTATGTCAGGGAATTTCAGTGTTTCCTTTTGAATTTTTTTTCATTTTCATTTTTCAGTATACAGTACTACAAGGAAGTACAGTTATTCACCTGTAAAATAACATCAGTTTTATACCATCAGAAATAAAAATACAACCACCAAGAAAAGCAAAATATTGCTGTACCCATAGGTGGTCAGTATGTAATTTGTCTCAGACAAGCTTTGAAGAAACCCTCCTCCCCCACATTAATATATCCAAGGGGGTTGTGAGTACATCCAAAGTGCAGAAAAGAGAATAATGACTAGACTAGCCTAAGCTGTGCTACCTTTAGAGTACCCAGAAATCTTACTGTAACCATTGCTAGCCTATGAAAATATACACAGACTTGAGAAATTGTTTGGAATCCAAAGAATATAATACTGAGCAAGGAAACTGTGTCATTCAAGAACTTCATCACCTTAGCCTAGCTTACTGAAACTGCATACAGATATCATGAACAGGTAAGTGTTAACAAACGCGATATCCAGAGGTATAGTATTGTATGCAGTGCTTGCAATTATATAATGAATTCTGTATCACAGGGAAATTAAAAACGATGATCAGATTAACAGAAATATTGAATGGTAGCTCATATGTATATGACGCCAGTACATTTCACATTGGCTAAACTCCCTAGTTGGTTACATTTTTTATGGTTCTTACTTTCATTTACTATACATTATATTCAGTATATACAGTAGTTATGTCATTACTCAGGTGCATGTATTGCACAGGACATTGTACAATTTACCCTATACGGTAATAATGATTGAAAAACAAAATCATACAGTCGGTCCACAGTACATACAGTACAGACACCACCCTACTTACGAACATGCAACTTACAAACATTCAGAGATACAAATAAACGGGATTGCAAATTAAAATTATGTTCAGAGCACTCCCCTTTGCCACCTGTAAGCTCAGATTTTGTTCTGCGCACCGATTCTTTAAAATACATATTGTATGTATCCCGTAGGGGGTTAGTGCTGTCACTGCACCTCACAGGGTGCACTGTAGGAATTACTAAAGGTTCTTTACAGCGTCCCTTCATCCCCTAGCTGCAACCTCTTTCATTCCTTTTACTATACCTCCATTCATATTATCTTTCGTCCATCTTGCTATCCACAATCTGCTAACAATTATTCATAGTGCAACTGCACAGTTTTCCTTCTGTTACACCTTTCAAACCTACCTACTCTCAGTTTCCCTTCCAGTGCTGAATGGCCTCATGGGTCCCAGTGCTTTGCCATTGGCCCAAACTCTAAATTCCATTCCTGTATTCCAGTAATGTATATACTATGAATTGTGTTTTAGGATGAAAAAACGCACTGTACTGTATTGACTTTATATCGTACTGTACTTAAATAGGCATGAAGATTACAATAACACACTTACAAACAATTCAGCATACAAACAGCTGTCCGGAACGTAAATCATTCATAAGTAGGGTGGTATCTGTACTTAAATTACAGTACTGCACTGCATTCGTTACTCTCTCTCTCCCTCTCTCTCTCTTACCATCCTTCAATATGGTATCCAAGGAGAGTAATTTTAACACCTACCAAACTGAAGATCTTGGTGTACTTACCTGTAAGCATCAACCATGTGGCTAGTGGCACACAGTTCAGTATTGCTCTGCACTTCCATTTGCACCAGTGGAATTTTATTCACATTTTTGCCATTTAGTACATATACACAGTCACAATGAGAAGGTGTGATAAAGGGTATATTGGAGGTAGGGGAATTACAAATTATCATGGGGCACCATACTTGTAGTTTATTGTGAAAGTGCATTCTTGAACATTTAGTTTGGAATCATGCTGAAGTAAACATTACTTCTTACATCCTCAGGATGGACATTGATGTAGTAAATGTAATGCCTACAATCCTTCATTCTAAGTTATGGGTTATATTCCCAAGATTAATGAAACAAAAAGTTATAAAAAAAATTGAGGTTTTTTAGTAACTTTCGTCCACTGACTACCATTATTTAATTGGATCTGTTAATTTTGTTATATACTGTACTAATACTTGTTAGTTCATCTTGTTAAAGCATGCCTTAAAAGCTGAGAGGTTGTTGTGAATTTGCAATTTGTTGACGTTTATAAAATCATGGTAAACTTTCCTGTACTCTTTTTGTAGTGGGAATACATTGGTAAGAAGGCTGTAAGTGGAAAACAATGGAGAAGTAAATAAAGAAGACAAGAAGAGAAAGAAAAATGAAGACATGGCATTATGTTGTTAAGTAAAATTAAATTTATAGAAGTGTGTGACATTGTGCACAACAGAAATCCTTTACTTCCATTCAGAACTACAGAGATTTAATTATGACTAATTTCTCTTTATAGTCTGTCTAGTGCCAGGTCATTAGACCAAACATTCATAAGTCATATCAATATTTATAGTCTATGTATGAGGCTGTGAATCATAGGGGCTTCAGGTTGAGAGAACAATCAAGAAACCATAGACAGTAACATCAGTACTTCACATTTTGGCCACAGTAGGAATAAAAGTTCCAGAAAACTGTGATACTGAATCTCACATGACAAAAGGCAAGACTTAATGAACTAATTGCATATCTTTACATCCTGATGAATGGTATAATTTGGGAAGATCTGAGGACAAAGAATGATCAGAATTATGAAGTATTCATCACAGCAGGCACAATGAACCAGTTGCCAGTGATTTTTACCAATGTCAGGGAAAGAAATGCATTAGAATGAAAGTTCTTGTACCACAGTCGAAGATGTGAGTTCAGCTGCTGAAGACCAAACAGGGCATTGTTCAAACAGGGGAGAAAAGAACAGAAGTCTTTCTTCAGGATTGAACGATCTTCAAAAATCTTGACTGTTCACCGATTTTTTTTTTTTGTGCAGTTGAAGAAGAGACCAAATATATCTTTCAAAAGCAAATTTGCAATCAAAAGGAGCACCTAGCAGATGAGTTAAATGTAGATAGAGAAACACTGTCAGTGGAAAAATGTGGACTGAAGTCTTGTCTTAATTTACACCATGTAATCCTTTAGCTAAGTTTCTGTTATGAGATTCAGCAACCATAAGTCTTTACTCAGAAAATGAGATCAGTACCGTATAGTAGAGTAACATCATCCATTTAAGCAACAAACTTGTTTTCAAGGCCAAACCACATATTGTGCAAATATAATGTAAAAAGTAAAAGGCAAAAAAACTACTTGGAGGAACTCCGGAAATTATATTCCTACTCTTTGCCATGCACTAGTTAAGAATTCAGTAATAATACAAAGACTTGGTCCAGTAAATTTTAGCTAATTTAAAAACTAAAGTCCTCATGATTAATGCTGTCAAGGTAAAAAGCACTATCATGGGGACCAGTCAGAAAACTTCAGGACCAGTAACTATGGATTTCTGTGTGAAACTGGAAATTGAAAGAGAAGTACTGTCACACACCATAACCAATGTAAAAGCCAAACTGCAAACTAGGTGACAGATAACTTTTAACAGTCTTAGTATGACCTGTAGTTGTAAGTAGAAGGTGATGGTGAGTTCCATCATCATTCATGTTTATTTTCTCCCTCTCTATGATCACAGTTGCTAATGAATTGTCCACATTTACTTTGGCATCATTAATTGTGGAGTGAGGTAAATAACAAAAAATAAATATCCTTTCACAAGCAGTTCAAATCTTTACAATAAAACCAAAATGATATTCTAGGATGCATGTGTTCCTGGAGGCACATTTTTGTAGTTCTAATAGTGACAATTGCATATTGCATAAAATGGGGATGAAAAAGTACTTGCATGATCTCTTGTATTAACAACCTTTCAGCATTAGTAAAGCAGTTAAAATGTAAATTAACTTTTATGTAATTATAATCCTTACATTATACTTCAAGTACCCTCAGTTCTTTCTTGTGGCATTTACATGTTATAGTAATTACATGATGGAACCTGATCCCAGAAATGCCCCCTACCCTTGGTTAGTCTGTTTAATCAATCAAAATTGAGCACTCCTTTCTTTGGCCTTACATTAGGCAGAAATGTTACCAGTAGTATTTTTATATTAGTGAAACTTGACTTTCTATACATATTTGTTAATCTTGTATTTTAGATTTAATTTTAGTTTTTGTTAAAATCCATGTTTGTTCGCAGGCTGGTGCTGAAAGAAGAGTAACTTTTGACCATGGCCCAGATGGGAGTGTAGCAGAGGACAACTATTTTGGTATGGTAGCTCTTAGGGAAGGGTACACTTTCGACTTCATCGAAGGGGAAATGTGGGAGAAGTCCCCATTTTCCATTTACGACTTTTTGCAGCAGCGCAAAAGATGGTTACAAGGGATTTTGCTGGTGGTTCATAGCCAGCACATACCAGTAAGTATTTGTTGACTTTTTGTTTAAAGAAAAGGATGTACTCAGGACTCCAATTTTTGTCCATAGTGAGGTCCCTCTGTAGAGATGACTACATACCATAAAGTAACTTGAAGTATGTACCTGTAAGGTTTTAGATTTATAATGAAATTTGATTTCAGTGAATATGA
Source organism: Macrobrachium rosenbergii (assembly GCF_040412425.1). Classification (NCBI taxonomy): domain Eukaryota; kingdom Metazoa; phylum Arthropoda; class Malacostraca; order Decapoda; family Palaemonidae; genus Macrobrachium; species Macrobrachium rosenbergii. The sequence goes on from NC_089745.1 coordinate 20,879,538, forward strand.
TTAAACCTGTTTCTACTTGAATGAGTTTTTATTAATATTTTTTTTTTTTTTTCATTTGATACAGGTGAGTACAAAATGGTTATTGGCTATTTCCCTGTACTCCTGGGTGACAATGCCGTTAGCTCTGGCCTCAGTGATTTTGAGTACTATATTTCCTGTTCCAGTCCCAGGGCTTCTCAATGTAATGGCAGCTTTTGTAGGGGGTGTTAATTTTTATATGTACATTTTTGGTGTAATTAAGTCCTTCCGTGTAGATCGTGTTGGCTGGATGAGAATGGCGTTATGCATGGCAGGAGCTCTTATAACAATGCCATTCAACTTTCTTGTTGAGAATGTTGCTGTTGTACGGGGGCTTGTTGGCAATAAACACAAATTCTACATTGTCAATAAGCTTACTGGTGCCCCCGATAAAGTTGTGAGCACAGTTTAATGGGGGGTTAGAGCACAGCTTGTGCCAGGCTAGTCATTTGTAACTTATTCTTTCACTTGTTATTATACTGTTGTGGTTGCAGAAGACTGTAGACAAATAGCTGTTTGGAAATCTGAATTGCGATAAAATAGAAGAAGAGGAAGTAGAGAATACTCTTAGTTAATTGCAGCTTAAGGTTATTTTGATGTCAGTTTTGCATTTAGCTTAAATGTATTTTGAGACAAGGGTACATATGTACTTGTTTACATTTCTGACAATATAATTTTGTTTTCATAAGGAAAGTTTTGCTCACTTGATACAGTAAAAGGTTTCAATGTGGCAAATGACTGCATTGTTTTAATTAGTCAAGAAGTTGTTGTAATATCTCATGATCTTGTGGTTTCTGTGTGGTGCTCCAGTTTTGTTTGTGGTCAGGTGCTCAGGGATGGGAGTGGAACATGCATGAAGCTGAAGAGTCTTAGATGGCATTTAGTGTATAGCTCTGGAACCACCATTGAACTGGATAGTTTTTATACTTTGCAGGCACTAATCAAAAAAAGAAGTGCTTGATTCCCGATCCTGATGTACCATGTGATTCTCAGATGTTGTAGGCCAGGGAAATGTAAAGTGATAAGTTGATAAGAACCATTAGCACAAATAATATCTAAATATATGTGTACATATATATAGATATAAATATTTATATATATAATATATTTTCATGGCAAATATTAAGGGCATGCGCAAAAGCAGCATGATGATTTTGACTAGATTAAAAGTATAATGGTGCTGTAAGAAAAGCATCCCCCTCAACCCCTGCCTTGTGATAAACATTCACTGCCAGTGGAAAAGCAAATGGAGTTTAGAGGAACCTAATAATAAATGGAGATAATGATAATGCTGATGTTGTTTCCCAGTGCCAGGGCATTTCGTCTATTATACTGAAAATGCCGTTATTTTTCCTAATATAGAAATTTTAAAAGTGTGTGTTTACAGTTATCTTTGTCTGATGTGTGTGTATTATTTTGAAAAATGATGTAGGTGTTATGCTGCACTGTTTGCTCTTTTCACACTTGTTTTATGAGAATACATATGGAGTAATTTTAATTTGATTGCTATTAATGCACAAGTTTTGTACAGATTAATTCAGATTCTACTACCTATATGTTACAAAACACTCGCTCACAAACAGTTTTATTTTATCGGAGTGGTCTCACTTGACGCTGGAAAGAATTCAGGAAAGAACTTTATTATTAGCTTTTGTAGCAGATTTTTTGTTCTGTTGGTTGTGATGTTTTACTTGTTAAGAAAAATTTTGTGCTTATATTGTTACCTTCCTAAGAAGTCTGGGAGAGGCAGTCTTTGCCAAGGACTTTTAAAATGAAAAGCTTTTGTGTTTGTCAAGTAAGTTGAGTGAAATGAAAGTGTGTCGTTTCCTTATTGTCTGTAATACCTTAGCATTTAGTAGGCCAGTCATATCAAAGTACAGTGGTAGTTTGTTCTTCCTTTTTGGTCAACTTCCCTGAGTTGAAATATTCCTATCACCCTGTAAGAGTGAGGGATATTTGACACTGATTTTCAGGTACTGTATATAATTAGCCTTTTGGAGTTTGGTTTACATCAAAATGTGCAAAGAAACTGATTTTCTTGAGTTTGAAAAAATCAATAAAAAGAATGAACTACAAGCTAGTGCATGCTCTCTCTCTCTCTCTCTCTCTCTCTCTCTCTCTCTCTCTCTCTCTCTCTCTCTCTCTCTCTCTCTCTCTCTCTCTCTCTCTCTCTCTCTCTCTCACACACACAGGAAATGAAAGTCAAATCTAAGTACAGGAGTTTAATCCTCATACAGTATTATGAATATTATTTTACAGTTCAAAGACTTAAATGGAAATTTAAAAAGTAAAAGATATATTTTCATTGAAGGATTTATTTTTCCTTTTTTAGGTAAACAGGCATACCATGTGAATTGTAGTGGCTAAAGGTCTTTATTTAACTAAGAAGGCCATTACAATTAGCATTGGAAGCACAGACAGCCATTCTTCTCCACTTACATCCAAAAGTAGCAGCATTTGATATGACTTGGTCTTAAAGCATGAATCCATACGTAGTTTTATATGAAGTACAGTTCATGCTCTTAGTGACCCACTGATTTCAGATTCTAAAAGTACTTAACAGCAAACTTTATAACCAGGTGCAGTATGTAACAGTGAACCCCTTGGTTGTAGCATAACATATCTTGATAATGAAACTGGTTTGATGGAAAATCTTTTGTTTATGACATGGAGGTTTTTGTGGTTTTATCAAGAAATTATATAATTGACAGTACAGTGTATATATATATATATATATATATATATATATATATATATATATATATATATATATATATATATATATATATATATATATATATATATATATATATATATATATATATATATATATATATACAATATATATATTATGTATATAATATATATATACAATGTATATATATATATAAATATATATATATATATATATATATATATATATATATATATATATATATATATATATATATATATATATATATATATATATATATATATATATATATATATATATATATATATATATATATATATATATATATATATATATATATATATATATATATATATATATATATATATATATATATATATATTATATGTATATATGGGCAGTCCCTGGAGTTTGGCGGGCTTCTGTTCCAGCGGTGTGCTGTAAGTTGGAAAACACTGTAACTCGGACCATTGTAATAAAAATTTATAAAAAAGAGAGAGAGAGAGGAAGACTTATGTAAGCCTAGGGAAGGAAATGGGTTTTCTCCCCTCCTTATAGGAGAGGCTTCCTTATAGGAAGGACCTGGTTATAGTGAACCCTAAACCGGTTTTCTCACCTCTTTATAGCACCTACAACTACGCCACTCAGAATCCTAGTTACGGCACCATAACTTTGGAATGTCAGCTGTAACCCGGAACCGATATTTTTATGAATATATTTGAAAAAGCACAATAAGTTAGAACACTGTAAGTTGGAGCTGCCATAACCTGGGGACTACCAGTATACATACATTATATATATATATATATATATATATATATATATATATATATATATATATATATATATATATATATATATATATATATATATATATATATATATAGCAGCTTTTATTACATATAAGTCTATACTTTCTCCGTGGTATAACTAAACTCGCATTACTGGATCTTTTACTTTAAGTATTTTGGAATGTAGTTTCTCGGGTACATTTGATACTTGACAGAATAGCATTGGTTGTAACCAAGATTGATTTTGGCTCAAAGCTGATATAGGCTATTATTCCTTGGAAAGAGGAAATTGGTTTCAAAGCTCTTTATGAACTCCATTAGAATGTTTGTGCATGTTTTACCTTTGCTGTTGATAAGATTCTAGTGTATGTTTATGGGGAAGGTAGAGGATGCATATATATAAATTTTGTCCAAACTTTATTTTTGGAATGTAAGAACTCCAGTCATTTGTGTATTAGGTATATCTGTAATGTGGAATATAATGATTCAGTTTATCAGCATAATGGAAACACTTCGTCTTCATGCCTACCTCATTTTCAAATAGACTTTATTCCTTATGTCAGCATTTTCTTTTGGAAGTTAAATTTGAGAAAACATTTCATCTTAAGGTATATGTTTTGTCATTATTGTGAAGAGAGGTACATGAACTTGAGTTAATCATAGCTTCATATCATCTGTCCTCCCAATGGATGCAAAAGTTTAAAATTATTATTGATACAGTATCTAAATGGTCAGTTTTTTATTCTAAAGTGAGTACTCAGTCCACTTAAAATTTGTCTCAACACTAGAAATTATTTCAAAACGAAAGTGATTTTTTTTTATCTTAGGAGGTAAAGTTAAAGATAGCAAATGAGTTGGCAGAATATTTGGAAGACAAGAGCTGGAGGATGAAAGCTCACCAGGTGATTAGAACAAGTATAGGCTTACATTGGTGTAAGAATTTAATGGCAAATTTATTACAGATCCAAAATCTGATAGCTTTTACAGTATAGATCTTTGACAATACTTACAAAATCTGTACATGACTGTTGGACATGCTTTAAGCTACAATTTTAATTTGGTGCCAAAATGAGAGCACTTATGTAAGGAATAGGAAAATTTGTTAACTTAAGTAAATTAAGCTGATTGTGCCTAATGTTACTCCTCAACTAAAGATATTCAAGATGAAGTTTAGTATATGCTGAAGTACACCATATCCATTTAAAAACTTTATTGCAGTTAATTTCTGGTGGGTGCCTGCACGTGCAAGCATGTTTGAGCTTACTTTGCACTTGAGCTACTCCAGTACATTTTAGGGTTTTTATAAAATAAAAATTTAAAAGCCGTGCTTATCACCTTGTGCATGTCATTATATTTGTTCAAGTTGAAATACTCCCTAGGTCACTGAAGTCTGTCTCTAATGTATTATGTGGAGCTTCAAAAGTATTTGATACCATATCTATTGGCAGAGTATTCTGTGAGGCTTATTTTTTCAATTTTTACTCAAATGCATTGTTAGGCTTGTATTGCTATTAAGGTGAATGTTCATAGTTTATCAAATAAATTTTTGGGAATGCCATGATGTAAGTACAGATATATACTTGGTTGGAAGGTGAATTTGGCTTATATGTGAATAGATATTCAGAGTTTTCTAAATGGTAAACGGTTCTCTTATTATTCAGTGCAGATTTTGACAGAGGAGAATACTTGTACTCATGACTTCTTTTCTTAATAGATGCATTATTTTATGTTATTATGTTACCTTCTCATGTTTGTGTGTTCTAGTCGAGTATATGGTAATTTGCAGATATATTTTGAAGAATGAAAAATATTGTCAGTTAAGGGTATAGACATTTCTCTTCATTTTTTGTGTAGGTTATTTTTTGTGTATGATTGGTAAAATACTTCAATATATATTTTTATTATTTTTCCATATTGTGCCACCATTGATTTCCATGTTTTTAGGTTCTTTAATTGATAAATTAAAGTTGGTTGTACGCCTTCCATCTTCATGCTATTAGCATTTAAATCTGTGTTGGTCACAGTTTTAGGGCAGAACCTCTCTCTCTCTCTCTCTCTCTCTCTCTCTCTCTCTCTCTCTCTCTCTCTCTCTCTCTCTCTCTCTCTCTCTCTCTCTCTCTCTCTCTCTCTCTCTCTCTCTCTCTCTCTCTCTCTCTCTCTCTCTCTCTCTCTCTCTCTCTCTCTCTCTTTTTAATTTTTTATGATCTCAGATGATGTGTATTTTGTTAATAAGTTTCATTCATAACTGCAAAGTTGCCTGTAATTATTTATAGAAATGTTATTATCAGAAAGCTGGTTCGTAATAAAAGTTAAGAATTTTTTTCTTTTTATTTCTTTCACCTTGACTGAGTAATGACAGTTTGAGGCTTTATGACTCTCCCATATATTGGAATTTTATAGGAGGAATGATGGATTGCCGAGTAATTTTAAGCTAATGGTGGCCTTTGTACCTGCAGTTGTCAATCAGGCTTGGAACCCTCTTATTTTTTGAAGCTGTTTTTCTCTTTCCCCAAAGAATTTTAACTCCTTGATATGTGTGGGCCATCACAGAGCAACTGTCTTTAGTATGAAATTTGTTACTCCTGTTTATGTAATTGCTGTAGTCAAATTGGCTATTTACCCACTCCTTTTTACCCCCTTGTTTTGTCGTGATGGATCATTTGTCAATGAGCAACTTAAGGACTGAATATGATTTCAATCACTTGTGACATGGAGGGTGCGGTAAGATAGTATGCTTCATCATCTGGTATTGTTATTACAGGTATTATAAGTTAGTGTAGGCATATGTATCTAGGGGAAAAATAAGAAAATGTAAAAGGAAAGGGCATTTTAGAAGTTAAAGAAGGAAACCAAAGACATCATAATAGGTATGGTAGAGAAAAAATACCACACACAAATACATGTAGATCTGACTTTTTGACAAGGTAGAAGGTTGAATCTTCTGATCGCTAAGCTTTTCCTGTTACATGGATCTACAACAATTTTGTTACCTTTTAACTGTTATGCAACTAGTAAAGTAAAAGCAGGGACAATGATGGGCTAGGAATGATGAATAGGCAACTGTTCCTCTATAGCAGAGCTAGTTTTTATTTATATGGTTATTAATGTGTAGCAGGAATTAAAAAAATAATCTTAAACTGCAACTCAAAGTGACCTGGAGGGCATTCTCCATACAAGTAACAAACGTTTTATTGTAAAAATTCAGCTGAATTAGACTATTAACTCTTAAGGAGTCCAATGATGTCATGCAAATTCCATCTCTTTAGCTTCCAAAGATGCACATGGTTAAAGTGAGAAAATTGTCTGTTGAGTGATGGGAGAAGGTTCAATTTGAGTAACAGACTCTTAAAGAGAATGATTGAACTGGTCCAAAATAGGAAATCACAAAGAATTTTGCATGTTCCCCTTAGGTTTATTTACAGGGAATAATGAATATGAAAGTAACAAATTAAAATTAATCATTTCAAAAGGAGAGAGACAAGTAATCCTAAATTGTCTTAAAACTGTTACACTTGTTTAACCCATAGAAATTTGACAAATAGCCCACATGATCTAAGCATTACATGCACAAACTGTATCGTAACACTAATGGATAAACATTTCATACTTTTGTGTGAATATTCAAACTATAGTTGACAACAAATAGAAGACCTTGGAAACAAATTTCTGTCAGAATATTATCATTTTCAATTGATCCAACTAAAATTATTTTTAAAAGTGTAATTTAATCAATAGAATCTAAACTTACCATTAATAAAGACCAGACTTGCGAGAGCTGAAAAAATTAGATCAGTGGTTTTGTTAAACTTATTCATGATTAAAAGATAAATATTTTTCTCAGCTGATTTAAACACCACATGCTGACCAAAATTTTGTTTCACATTTTCAAATGTAACTCATACACATTATTTGCCTTGGAAAGGACATCAAAGTCAGCATTTCAGTAATGGAATGGAACATAAAATTCTGGCAAAAGGCTAAACGCTGGGACCTATAAGGTCATTCAGTGCTGAGTGAGAAACCGAGAGTAAAATGCTTTCAAGGTAGAGTAAAGGGAATGAAAGGGGCTGCAGTTAGTGGCCGAAGAGCCGCTGCAAAAAATCTTAGGTAATGCCTACAGTGCACCATGTTAGATGCACTGACAGCACTACCTCACTATGGGGAGCATTCCAGTGATGAAAATTCTACAGCAAACGATAAAAGAAAATATCTTGAAGCTAATTTGGGGAAAGGCAGAACTATAATTTTACCACAGACGAATTTTGTACCCCAAAATATAAATGAACTACTCTCTAACTTTTGGGTTAATAAGTATACCCATAGGTCTACCTAACTTATTGGAATAATAATTATCAAGTGCAGTCAGAATTATAAAAGAAAATTACAAGTTTCTACTTGCTATCTAAACTGGACATCACAAACAGAACCCGTGAGATTAACCAACACGATTAATATGTGAACATAAAAGAAACTTCAAGTTAAGAGGAGAGAGAGAGAGAGACAAATTGACGATAATTTCAACGTTTCATATGTAACGTATAAACGAGATGAAATATCTAGAAGATCAGAGAGTAAGAAAATAGGGGATGAGTTAATAGTGAAAATGGGGACATTTGAAAGCTAGGCAAAAAAGAGAAATCGTGAGAACCAGAAAGTAAGTTTGAATGGAGTTGACCTTGAACTAAACAACAATAAAAAAGACCTCTTTTCCTTTGGGAATTTCTTCACCAATGTGCCATGTAATATTTAGCTATCCTATAGTCACAGATAGGAATAAAGAATACAAAAGGGGAAAAAAACTATCGATACTAATATTGTTAAAAATTTCTTCTGCAGTATTGTAAAATATACCTAATACTGTGTAACATTTTGAGCAATGTAATGAACTTCACAAACTAGAATAATCAAAGATAAAATATGTTATATCTTTTCAACAATTAATTTAAAACAGTGACATTAAATCATATCAGCTACGTGATAGCAATACAGAAACAAGAATAGGAGAGATGAAGGGAAAATGGGTAAGATACAAATAACTAAGTGAATATTTGTTAAATATAATTATGACTATGCTATGCCGTTGGTGTGGACAAATAAATGTGACCGATGTGCTTAAACTTGGGCATTATGCTTTTAGAAAGATGAGTCTAAATACTATACTCACAAAAGGAAGAAGAATGACTCTCATGAGATTTCTTGAAAAACTTATTTAAGGAGAAAGATCAGCCAGCCACAAATAATACAGAGGCGAAAAAAGATCAACTACTTTAGGACAACTTACAGCAAAATCGAAGCATCAACGAAATCGGAATTGTCGCTGAGGATATTTACAGTATATCCCCAAACTCTGATACACAATTTGACGAATATGATTAGGGACTAAGAGCTGATAAGGCCTTCGCGGTTCTTGCTCCAACACTGGTGTAAGTGAGGTTAGTGGGACATAACCCTCACACTAAATTATTCCTTTGTGATTTTTTAAGTTATATTCAATTTAAAATAGTCATTAAATACAGTGATTCTAATACATATATATACATAAAGTAATACCCCAAACTTGTGTGATTTGAGTTGAGTGAATTCACAGACACGCGAACTTTTCATTGGAACCTAACTAATTGTCATACACGAGTTTTTCACACACACAAGAACACTGGCAAAACCTGAGAAACCCTGCACAAGTGTTTAATTTTTATGTAATAAGTTTTCAAGCTTTTATGTGTATATTAAATAACATTAAATAATAATTCTCTCTCTCGCTGTCTCTGTCTGTCTGTCTGTCTGTCTCTCTCTCTCTCTTACTGAGATGAAAGAATTTTTATGGTACATGTATATACATTTATTTGTTTTGTATGATAAATAAATGATTTATGGTACATGTATACACATTTATTTGTTTTGTATGATAAATAAATGATTTATCAGTAAGTATTAATTTTCAAATATTAATAAGATTAAGTAATAATAATAACAATATAACTGTTATCACAAAATTTATACATATAAACAAATATCGTTCCCTGATCTTTTGTTAACTTGTTCAAGAGAAGCTCGAGGGCAAAGCTGTCAAAATGTCATTTTAATATGACAGGAAGGGGGAGTGTTAACCGATGGCGGGTCAAAGGATTCCAACGGAATCTCTTTTCACTCTTAACATAAGGACAACAATTAATATATATATATATATATATATATATATATATATATATATATATATATATATATATATATATATATATATATATCGTTTGTAGTTAGCGCTGACAGTCTGCAATTGTAAATGCACGAGTGTGGCAAATATTATGTTCTAAAACATTGACATAACTAAGAGTTGTATCAGTACAAATAAAAAACACTGTTTCTTCATGAAAAATCATTTCATAACAAAGAGAAAGAGACATAAAGTAGTTCTTAAAAATGAGGTTGAGAAGACTTCTAAAAATAGATCAGTGGAGAAAGAGAAATAGTACATAGATGTAATCTTCACACTCCTATATTTTTATGGCAACCATTTATTTTTTTAATGGTAATGTATTAAGCTAACTTTTAAATTGAATTACAGTAGCTTTAATTTCATTTAAAAGTTATCTTAATACTTTGGGAACATGATTAGGGTCATATTTAGTGCTTAAACTCTAGAAATTAGCATTTTTAGAGACCGTACAAACTTACGCGAAAATTCATTTTGTGCAAGGCATTCTGGAACCTAAACGTGTAAGTTTAGGGTATGACTATATATATATATATATATATATATATATATATATATATATATATATATATATATATATATATATGTGTGTGTGTGTGTGTGTGTGAATGTATGTTTGGACTCTATAGAAATCCGAACTGCTTGACAGAAGCAGACAAAATTTGGCACATGGCCCCTATATGACCCCAGGAAGGTTTATACCTCAAAATCAAACCCCTATCCCCATGACAGACATCAAACACAGACAAATTTAATGAAATTTTCCTTTTTATTGGTGCTGTTCACCTTTTCTTTGTAATGTAATGGGAGTCACCAGAGGCTTGGGTGGAAAACAACCACCATGTTGGTGACATTAAAGTCCTCCCACTACAAACATTATAATCAGCTTAGTATATCCAAAAAAAATTAAATAGATGTTTTCGAATGTATTAAAATGACTTTCATTCAGTCATAAAGCAATGTACTTCAAAATATAACTTCTACCACCACACCAGTCAGCCCCAACAATCCTCGCCATGTAAAATAATAATAACAGACCAAATGCTTCTGTGACAGACATGTAAGGTGTCAAAGAAACGAGCAGGTAAAAGTTACTGCTACTTTATTACAGATCCAGGCAGCTTATATTGCGGCCGACTGACGCCGGGCCGTGAGAGACAATGGAATTGACTGTGACCTGAGGTCGAAACAATAAACAATAATATGCAGTGAACGAGTACAAATTACAATACAAAACATACAGAGCTACAATATGGATACAGTCTTGATGCCTGTGAATGAAGAAACATGTGATACACAATGTGTGACAAAGTATAAATACCATAAAGTAAAAATGATTAAAATGCGTGACCTGGTACGTTTTAGGCGTGACTAATTGAGCTTGGAAGAAATATGGAAGTCACCAAAGAAAACAAGCTCAGCGGAGACTTAATTAATGGCGCCCGAAACACTATCCTGGCCCCGATGTGGTGACTTTACAAATACTCCCCGAGACATCCTGATTAATCCCTGTATCTGCTGGGACGCTTTCCTTGAAGATAACTGAGGGCCTCCCGCCTGTGAGGCTGCTGTTTGGGCGGTTCCATCCTGGGGCGGCCGCGCCTGCGGGGTGAGGCGTGCTGGAGTGCGTTTGGGCGGAAGGGTGCTGCGCCGCTGCGGGACTCTCCGACAGGAAGGCGGGCTTTAGCCGGTCTATGGAAACCCAGTCGTTCTTGCCTGGGAGTGCCAGCTGAACGCTTGCTGTTCCGCCCCAGCACGCGGAAGGGTCCCCTGTAGGGCTTAGTTAGTGGTGGACGGACGGCGTCGACTCTGGAAGACGTGGGTGGCGGATGACAGCTGTGGCGGCATGAAGGTGGTTGCTTTGTCGATGTATGAGCGCCTGCAGTCGAACTTGCCGCCACGTCGCGGAGCCTCTGCAGTGATGGGGGAGTGGCGTTCATCCGTCACGAGCTCTCCCGGCACCACGAGGGTTCCCCATAGGTTTGTTCAGCTGCGGATGGGGTGCCGTCGGCTCTGGGGCGGTCCTCAACCCGAGGAGGACCCCGGCAGCTGATGTTTCCAGTCCTCAGCGGTGCAGCGGGCCATGAGGGATGACTTTAAGGACCTGTGGAACCGTTCAACCAGGCCGTTGGCTGCTGGGTTATACGCTGTGCTGGTGTGGTGCGTGGTTCCCAGCAGTTGAGCCGGGCAGACCACAACTCGGAGAGGAAAGCGGGGCCCCTGTCGGTTGTGATGTGGTCCGGGACGCGGCGGCTAACCCAACTGGAGAGCAGGGCCTCAGCGCACGCGCTGGCGGTGGCTTCTTGCATGGGTGTCGGGCCACCGCGTTTTCAGGGAGGTATCTGGATCCGCCTGATGGGGAAGGGGCCCACGATCGTCGATGTGGATGTGGTCAGCGCCCTGGCTGTGGGAACTCGACCCCGACTGCGTGTGACGACCCACTTTACTGGTCTGGCACTGCAGGCACTGTTTTGCCCAGGCTGTGGCGTCCTTTTGCACCCGTGCCAGACGAACTTTCTTGAAAGCAGTTTGGCGTGGTCCTGCCGGAGGGTGTGAGAGGCCGTGAATGATGTCGAATACCTGGCGCGGCGTGAGGCTGGAACCAAAGGCGGGGCTGGCCTGTGCTGATGTCACAGAGCAGGCTGGGGCCTCCGGGGCGAGGGTCACGTCCCGCCACTTGAGGGATGTGATGGCGGTGCGGTATGCTGGGGTTTCTGGGTCAGCGGCCTGTTCTCTGGCAAGGTCCTGGTAATCTACACCAAGCTGCACTGCGTTCAACTCGACTCTGGAGACGGCGTCTGCTCGGGATTTTTCTTGCCGGGGAGGTACCTGACGGAACAGGTAAATTCGGCTATGGCTGAGAGGTGGCGCTGCTGTCTGGAAGACCATGCGTCCCCCTGCTTCGTGAAGGCGTGAACCAGTGGCTGGTGGTCTGTGAAGATTGTGAAGGGCGTCCCCTCCAGGAGGAACTTGAAGTGCCGAACTGCGCGGTACATCGCGCAGAGTTCCCTGTCGAAGGTGCTGTAGCGGGTCTCTGCAGGACTGAACTTCTTGCTGAAGAAGGCGACGTTGATGATTTGCTCCAGAACAGCACCGCAGGCAACGTTACTGGCGTCTGTCGTCAGCTGGAGGGGAGCCTTGGGATCCTGGTGTGCCAAGGCGGTTGCCTTGGTGGGCAGCCTTTGTGGGAAAAGGCCTGCTGCTGGCTGGGTCCCCAAGACAGGGACTTCGGTTGACCTTTAGGACTTCCGCCAGGGGGCCGTGGTGTGTGCGATCCCGGGATGAACTGTAGAAGTTTACCATCCCAAGGAACTCCTGGACGGCCTTGATGGAGGTGGGTGTCGGGAACTTGGCTCACGGCTGCCACTTTCGATGTAAGAGGGCGGACGCCTGTCGGAGACACCTCGTGACCCAGAATTCTGCTTTCTGGGCCGAAGGTACACTTGTCAAAACGGACGAAGGCCGTTTTCAGGCGCTGGAGGACTGCTTTGATGTGTCTCTGGTGTTCGCTGTGAGACCTGGAAAATATGAGAACACAGACGCAGAATTTTAGGTCCCCAGGATGCTGTCCATGAGCTCCCTTTTTACTGGAGTGGGGTACTTGTTCACGCACTTTCGTGCGCCGTGTGGTTTAGTGACGCTGGTGGGGTACGCCGACGAGTCAGCACGCTCAAACGCTGGTTACAGAGCCGTGTTTAGGCCGCTAAGGCGTTTTGGAGAAATCCTGGAGCCAAGACTGAGTCGCCGTGAGTCCGCTAATGGCTCCGGATACTCCGGGGTCACCACTGTAAGGTGTCAAAGAAACGAGCAGGTAAAAGTTACTGCTACTTTATTAGATCCAGGCAGCTTATATTGCGGCCGACTGACGCCGGGCCGTGAGAGACAATGGATTTGACTGTGACCTGAGGTGAAACAATAAACAATAATATGCAGTGAACGAGTACAAATTACAATACAAAACATACAGAGCTACAATATGGATACAGTCTTGATGCCTGTGAATGAAGAAACATGTGATACACAATGTGTGACATTCGTATAAATACCATAAAGTAAAAATGATTAAAATGCGTGACCTGGTACGTTTTAGGCGTGACTAATTGAGCTTGAAGAAAATGGGAAGTCACCAAAGAAAACAAGCTCAGCGGAGACTTAATTAATGGCGCCGCCGAAACACTATCCTGGCGCCGATGTGGTGACTTTACAGACATACCCCCTCATTAAAAATTACTCGCGCCAAAATTACCACATTTTTTCAGTGTTCATTTTAGGCCAAGTGTATTTTAATCATACTTTGCCAATAAAAAACAAATTCTTAAGTACCCTGTGGCATTGCCATCATCACATCTAAGTACTTAATCCACAAAAAACCTTTGTAGTTACGGGCACAGCTTTGGAGATCAAGAACTAATTCATCAACAGATGAAACAAATCAGCGCATGCGTATTAGCAGACTAAATGTTTCTGTAACAAAACTACCCCCTCATTAAAATATTATTCAAAACGAAATTACCACATTTTTTTCAGGGTTTATCTTAAGCCAAATGTATCTTAATTATACCTTGCCAATAAAATGCAAATTCTTAAGTAGGGCCTACCTTGAAGTATTACCATCATCATATCTGAGTACTTAAAAAAAAACACCATATATCGACAATTTCTGTATTAGACCATTCAGACTTCGGCCTGCAATTTCCCTCACAAATGCCAAAGTAGACTGAAATGCGTTAGTTAATACGAATAGGAAACCAAAAACAGTTGCAGCTCTTTATGGTGTCTACAAGAAGCATCATGATAATCTAATATTTATATAGCCAACGGGCACTGTATCTTAATTACTTATGGATATTCTGAAGTTGTTTGTCAAGCTGACAATCTACCATCTGTGTTTTATGAGAGAACGATCGAATACTAGTCTTGAAAACGAGGTGATAATTAGGCGGTTGAACTGTCCCTGGTTAACTGAAGTGCGTATTCCCAAACCACACACTGTCCCTGTAGACCTGCTAACATGTCTTTATCAGATGTGTGTTTTTTTTCTTCTTGTTGCTGTGAAATCATTCTGTTAATTCTGATCTGACTGAGGGTAGGGAGGAAACAAGTTTAATGTTAGTAAAGGTTTTTGCTGACGGTAAGACAGTTCCTGTATGATTTTTGCATTTAAATATGGCTTGATACAGTCACGGACAAGGCCTTCTCTTGTTTATGGAGGGTATATATATAATTTGTCAAAGGGTCTCCTACATAGTCTTTGCAGATAGATCTGTTATTCATTTCCATTAGTGAACGTCTTCACACACTAACCTTTCAGTATATGTGAATTTATGTTGTTGCAGAAGTCTGTATGACAATGTCACCTTTTCTCCCAAGCAGGGAGTCTGCTTAAATGAATTTAAGACGGAATTATTAATCAGAGGAAAGAAAAGCATTTTCAATGTCAGTACACATTTTTTACATGACAAAACAATTCAAAGGAGATGTAGGATAATTATTCTGAGTTCTTCAGAGCTTTTCCGGGAAGTGCTGGGTTGGTCAGCTAGTATGTACAAAAAATGACTGAATAAAAAGCCATCAAAGAGTGGTTGTTTGCGCCGAATCATGAAGCAGCAGAAGTTGGGCGAGCCAGGAATGTCTTGACTGATACGTCGAATTCAGACATCAGAGTGACAGCAGCTTTAGGGATCCATCTAATTAAGGTAGCTTAACTCTATTTAAAATTGTTTTAGTAAATGTAAAAAATTATTGTGATTAACTTAAGGGAAGTTACAGGAAATGATCTTCAGACTCTTGAAGGAAAGCTATGGGTTGAATGCGGCTATCATAGAAGTCAGTGCTTTAGAAATGTGGCAACACTGTATTATGGCAGTGGTCGTGATTCGACGTTTTGTATAACTTCGTTTCGTTCACGTGAATTTTGTTATATGGAAAATAGTTTTGCGTAATTATATAACATGATGTTCTAAAGATTACAGTGACTGTTTTTAACGCCATTACATAAGATTTATTCCATCTTCGAACAGAAAAATATATTAATCAGGCATGAATCGTGCGTCAGGCAGGTGATCGAAAAAATTATGAAACTCTGCCAATTCTAATTTGGCTGTATGTATATACATATATATATATATATATATATATATATATATATATATATATATATATATATATATATATATATATATATATATATATATATATATATATATATATAATATATATATATATATATATATATATATATATATATATATATATATATATATATATATATATATATATATATATATATATATATATATATATATATATATATATATATTAGCCATACCTGAATTAGATCGACATGAAGCAGTTGAGGTGAAGGTCGAAATCTACGTCGGCATGGTTGTGGTAATACTGGTAACGTGTATTATTTGTGGGCTATGTTGTCACCGTTCAAGACATGCCAGTGGTGCCACTTCATGAGAATTTCCCACAAATATGTGGGAGAAACAAGGCTACGTAGGAGTCGGGGAATTAAATTTTTATGGGAATTTTGTGGGAGTTAGGGAGATTTTGTGGGAATTCCGACAAAATGCAATAAAATCGGTCTGGAATATTATGTGGAACATTTTTACATGTTCCCGCCCACTGACTCTCTATCTCCAGAGGAAAGATTGACTACACATGTAATAAAAGTATCTCAAGTATAGCTGCTAGGCAGGAATATAATGAAAGACATGGCCCTAAGTCTTGAAAAATGGCCTCAATCATGCATGATTAATATTAGATCTTTTTGGGATAATGTATACGAAAAGAAAAACTGTGCTGGAGAACAAGTTTATCCAAATGCATCATCAATGGTTCTGGCTTTACTGTCACTACCGTTCTCAAATGCATCAGTGGAACGAATCTTTTCGAGAATGAACATAGTGCATTCAAGAATGCGTAATCGCTTTCACGTACGGTCTGTGGAAGCAATTCTTCTAATCTCGTATGGGCTGGTTTTAGAAAATAAAACGTGCGTTACCCTCAGGCCAACCGAGGATGTGATGAAGAATTTCAACGTCAAAGATGAAACTTGGAGTGAGATACACGAAGATGACTGGGTGGTGCCCGCTATCTAAACCATTCTCCTTACAAGTAACAGCAACAACAACAATTTCATTTTCAAGGCATTAGTAATCTTACTTTCGTTTCGGCCTGTTTTTTCTATATAAAATACTATTCGATCCTATACTTAAGCTTCATATAATTTATGGAATTTGTTTGTGGGAATTTTACGTTTTTGAGATGGCAACACTGACGTATACTACAGTTCCAGTAAATTACAGCTATTTGCCTTGTTCCTTCAGGTCTCACGTGATTGGTTAGAGGGCTTTTGGCTGATCATATGAGTGAATATGTTCGGCTTTGTTTTAGTCATTGTGCAGCACCTGCACCATACCTGTGATTCCAATTAAACGACCTGTAAACCTAAAAGTGTGGTCCGACTCCCTTGGTAGTTTTCTTCCTTCAGGTCCAGGTTGTATTGTGTAAGTAGTGCGCATTTCTATTAATTTTATAGATATGTGTGATCAGTTAAAAAAATAAATATGGACGTTCTGTTGTATCCTTGTAGGAAGAACCCCAGCCTTTTCAAGATCTGATTACAAAACACTGAAACCCACAAACTATAGGCCTAGCCTTATGCCAAAGCTGTTAGTAGTGTTTTATTTAAAGTTCATTAGAGTAGTTTTGTACCTACAGTAGGTTAGTTTGCAGTTTACGTTGACGCCACGCAACGCCGTTTGTCCCGTCCGCCAAGGTAAGTAGTTCCACACGAAACGCCATGTTCTCTATCTTTCTGGGGGAGTCCAGGGGGGCGAAGGCCCCCGGCTAGGTAAGGGCACGCCGCACAAGGTTAGGTTAGGTTGGTTAGTTATGGTTTCGTCATTTTAGTACCGATTTCGTATGTTGGTATTCCTCCGCGACTAGAAAACTGGCAGACGACACCCGCGTCAACGTAAACTGCAGGCGCTCCGGTTGCTAAAACTAGTTGCTCATGCTTTTATTTGTCGTCAGTTGAGAACAAATTGAATTACCTATTTTCCCATGCATGAGAAAAAAAAAAGATATACTTTCGATGCCTCACTTGTTTGCTGGGCACTGGGGCAAAATGTCAAACACCATTTCTAGATGTTGGTTAGGTTGAGATGCAAGTGTCACATCACATTTGAGGTTAGCTTGTGTTATCTTCGTCATACTTAGAATGTTGTATGTGAAAGCTCGTTTGCTAACCGCATTTACTACTTGCTAAGAAACTAAGGGTCACAATCGTCTGCATCTCACAAACCACCTGTAGTAATGTTTTTGGAGTTGGCTATAACAACTATAAAATTTACAGCCAGATTATCTATTAACTAGCAGAGCAAAAAATTATGCACAGTGGGGAGATCTTCAAGTTCAAATACCACCCGGCGTAATTTGACCACACCCAAAGTAACCTAACTTAGCACATGTAATCATATCCTACAACTTCTTCAACAGTTGTCATAAAAAAAAAAAAGATAAGTAAGAAAGAGCATCAGACCACAGCATTTAAAAGCAAGAGATAGGCTAGGTCTACCAAAGGTTACCATCACCTAACCTTAGGCATTCGTTTTTCCTGAATGAATGATGTCACCCTTTATTTGGGTGTCTCCTTTAATACTTCCATTGCAGAACCCACGCGTAAACTTCAAGGAACAAACTTATACATTCCAGCTGTAAAACTTGGTGGAATTGGAGAGAGCTAAAATGACTGTTCGGATGACAATATAATAGTTAGTGGGTGGGATGGATGTTAAGATATTAACTTTTTGCGGGTCACACGTGAACCATAATCCGAGGTACATCGAGTCATCGACAGGTTTTAATATAATATCACATTATTTTTACAACGCACAAAAACAGGTAAATTTCATTCTTATTAATAACTTCCTAACGCAAAAATATTTCATGTCGCCCTATACATTCCCAATCAACATATGCGGTGCAGACGTTGATGCCTTTGCAGCTTCATTCCAGTTATTAGCGATGTATAAAACAAGGTACTAAAATAAATCAACAGATACAGGAAAATGCGAAATCAAGTTCTAATAAATCAGAAAAAATACATAATTATCACTTGTGATTGTGCAATATTTCAAAACTTTTTGAAGGGACATTTTTCATCTTCAGGCCGGCTAAATTATTTTGAATAGCGGAAATCAAAAATTGTTTGTGTTAAAAAATATAACATCAGTTGTCTTCTCTTCCACTTCGTAGACTCTTAAGTACTATTTCTTTCAGAGTGTAACAGAGTTTGATAACCGACTTTTACTAAAGTATTTAACTATTTGAGCATACCAGAATACCAACGACAACAACGGTAAAAATAGGATGTTATTATGACTATATAACTTTCCAAATTTAGATAAAGCTTACTCTTATTCTAATAGAGCCGTTACGAGATCCTGTTATAAATTCCTGCTACTCACATTTCAGTATATTAGTAAATTCCACATAGACAAAACATTTTGTAGCTTCATGTGAGGGTAACAGAAGGTAGGTTTCAGAGTGCAAGTGCAAGTAAAATAATACATCGCATAGTGGAGATAGATGCAACAATAAAACAGGCAGCAGAGGGCGGGAAGACGGGTAATTGGCTGTAGTTTTTCTGTGCCTGTGCAACTTTACGTCCTGCATGACAAAGGTCTTTTGGCATTTCAGATATTTATACTGAACCTTTAAAATTATTTGTGACCACAGAAACAATCTCGTATAGGTGTTAACACAGCCGGGAAGGTTAAAGCATTGAAATATATGTTTATATGTAACGTGTGTGGTTTGTAATACTCCAACTCTTGCTAAATTCTAAATGAAGGTTTGAAGATCGGTTATTTTTTTTTAACTCAGTAGGTACTGAAATGAGTTATTCATGTTCCTGGAACTGTGTCAGTTTGTCTCTTATTTTCATAGTATTGTACTGCAAACACCAACAGTGCGTAAGCATAAATGTCTCAGTGTTATTAGCATCAAGAGTAGCCAAAGGTTGGCGGACTCCTAAACCCCAAGAGAAAGAGAGTGAGAATGGGACTGTTTCCGCGTGTCTGACGGACTGAAGCTTACATAACTTTCTAGGTGTATATAGAGGGATCTTAATTTACACACACACACACACACACACACACACACACACACATATATATATATATATATATATATATATATATATATATATATATATATATATATATATATATATGAAACTAAAACCTGGATTATGCAGTGGAAAGCAAGGTCCGACTTTTCTCATGCAAAAACAAAAAATAAATGAATGAGATACTAAAATATCACGATTTAATTTTATTCACCAAAACACGAGGGAAAATGGTTGAAAGAAGGGTCACAGGAGGTTCTTCACCTCCGTAACATTATTTTGGGTGTTTATTTATATATATAGTTTCGTCAGTTTCTTTCATTATTATGAAAGAAATTGACATAGCAGACCAGTTTTTACCGGTTTTAGCAAAAATTAATATTCAAACTAAAGATGTTGGACAGTCGTGGTTGGTTTGCAGCAGGGCCATACTATGGCGCTAGAGGGTTAGCCAACGCCCGAAGAAAGGGGTAATTATATTCTTTTACATAACCAACATCTGCACGCCAACTTGTTGTGCACGGAAGTTGAACTTATTCTACTGGCGCTCGCAACAACAATATTACTCTCCGGTGAACTGTATGGAGATCTGAGGCAGTAACGTAGTATTGTTTCTCACGTTTGCAAACTTGATTCAACGTACTTCCCAAAATGATTGATTGCCACTGCTGAGTCTATGTTAGTCGAGTACCTAATAAAACACTGTATGATGGTATAGCACATGGATTTTGATATGGATTGAAAATACCGATTTTCATGGCACAGGTGACCAAAGTTTTTCTGTTCGTTTTTACTTGTGTGATTTTACTGCCTTAGGGCAAGGGGTCGTGGTGGCATAAATCAAACCCACCATGTAGGCTACTGGCTGTTCTAGGGGCAAGAGCCCGTGCCATCATTTGCCTGGTTTAATAAAAAAAAAAAAAAGATTTTTTTCCATTCTGAATAATGATAAAATTAAGTGTTGGTAAATGTTCAGTAGCAATTTGGCTGAAATAAGGTATTTAATGTTAATATGGGGAAATCTTGTCAGAGATAGCAAAAAGCATAAAATGAAACGCTTGAACATAGCAAATGGTAATCTTAATTCAGGAATAATATTCATATAAAAGCGAAATTCTCGAAACCGACGATAAAACCATCCACTATAAGTTGCTCCACTGTAAATATCTGAGCCGAACCTTCCTTGAGTGACCTCTTGGTATTCTGATATCGATTGCATCCTAGACCCGAGGTAACCTGAACCTGATTTTATTATCAATACTGTGCTTTTCAAATTACCTTAAACCTATTTTTTTTTTTTTGCATAATAAAGCACGTAATATATACTACCTTCAAAGTAGTCACAAAATTCTAAAAAACAGAATCATGTTCAGGGTCGTCGTTTAGGGGGTCCTGGGGCAACTGCCCCCCCAAGGCTCAAGTTCCCCCCCCCCCAGCCTCAACTTGCCCCTTCACCCGCTCCAAGCCCCAAGAAGTAACAGCAGCTGGTTTTCCATTATTCCAACCGAAATTTAAATGTGTCATCACATTAAGTTATGTCTATTTTATGTGCTTCAAAAAACACATAAAATAGCTCAAAATAAAAAAACCTCAGATGATTAGGCTCGCTTCGCTCGCCAAACCGTCTTTGCCCCCACCCCAACCCACAACAAAAATCTGAAATGATGCCCTGATCATGTTAACTGTATCAAAACCGCTCAAACACCTATTCAAAGTACGTAATGTCTTACAAGCCAAAGATAAACAAAAGCTCCAACCTAACTAGGGTAAGCCAAACAAAAACTCAGTAACTAAATATACCACATGGCGTAATAATCTACCTCATACTCGTCTTGGCCAGCCACTTATTTGGTCGATCAACCTCCCTCGAACTTTTATTTCAGTTTTGCTGTGACATTTTGACAAGTTCATGTCAGAGCGTGTGATCGACAAGAGTTAAGTCTACCGCGTTTGTTTTTAACTGACTTTTATCAATAATTTTGGTCATATTTTAAATTTTTTATTTTTCTGATTAACGAATTTTCTCGAATAATTATATATCATCTTAGTTGCCTCCGACAGTGAGATGACCTTCGAGTAGATCTGCAACTAAGAGCAACGCTGTGAGTGTAATGCCTAGTCAAAACATTATTATTATTATTATTATTATTATTATTATTATTATTATTATTATTATTATAACTGGAAAAAAAACACCTCGAATTTTGAGTGCAAAGACGCTGTTCACTAACTGGCAACTACCCTACTGGGTTTATCAGTTACTGTCATTTTTATTGCGCACATTTTATAATTTTTTTTTACATTCGACCTTCCACTCAGAATTCATAGTTATCTTAAGCACGTGATATTGATTATCAGCTGAACCACAGGATGTGTTTTAAAAGGAATGACAGCATGCCAGTTGTTCTGTCATTTCGTTTTGACCACTTCCTGTGGCTTCAGCTTATACAGACATGAGTAACTTTACTTACCAAAGAAATATTATTGTTGGTTACCGTTCTGATAGTTTATTGTGAATTAAATCACTTATATATACACGCATGCATGTATATATGTAGGCTATATACGAGGGTAAGTCAAAAAGTTCCAGGAAAAATTGTTGAATGATGTAATTACACAGGAATGAAACAACCCAAATACTTGGTAAACAATTATCTATGATGTAGTGATCATATAGACTTGTTACCTCAGTCATCCTCTTGCTACCGTGGTGTTAACATCTGCTTCAGAAAAGTAACTTCTGAACCCATGGAAAATACAAATTTTGAGATGAGAGCTAACATCAAGTTCCTGACCAAGCTTGATTGGAAACCAGGAAAAATTATTGAAGCTTTGGCAACAAGTTTATGGAGATTCTTCTCCATCTAAATCAGTTGTTTATGATTGGATAAAGCGATTTAAGGATGGTCGGGAGGACCTCAAAGACAACCCAAGAGAGGAAGACCATCGACTGCAAAAATGAAAGAATTGTGGCTTTGGTGCAGAATCTAGTGGATGAAGATCGTCGGATTACTATCGATATGATAGTAAATGAAATTGGGATCTCCCATGGTTCCGCATTTTCAATTTTAAATGAAAATCTTGGTTTGATAAACTTTCAGCACGTTGGGTCCCAAAGCGTTATATAAGACCAACTGCATCAAAGAGCTGAACTTTTCTTGCAGTTTTAACGAAGATTGAATCAAATGTATCAGAGTTTTTTGACGGATTGTTACTGGAGATGAAACTTGGATCCATCAATATGACCCAGAAAGTAAAATTCAATCAAAGCAATGGTTACCAAGAGGTTCAGCTGCACCAGTGAAGTTCAAAGTGGCGAGATCTGCCCAGAAGGTTATGGCAACAGTGTTTTGGGACTCCAAAGGAGTGATTTTGATTGATTTCCTTGAAGGACAAAAAACAATCACCGGGAACTACTACAAAGGTGTTTTGCAAAAACTGAAGACTGCATTGGCTAAAAACGTCGAGGAAAGTTGCACCGCAGAATTTTGTTCCATCATGATAACGCTCCAGCACATCCATCAAGGGTTGCAAGAGAAGTCCTACGGAAATTTAGGTGGGAAACTCTTCCACATCCTCCTTATAGTCCTGATCTTGCTCCTTCAGATTTTTCCTGTTCCCAAAACTCAAGGAACACTTAAGAGGAGTCCGGTTTGAATCTTTGGATGCTGCTAAACATGCAGTTTCAACATGGTTTAATAGAAAGGCCCCAAATTTCTACAAAGAAGGGTTGCAGAGGTGGAAACAGCGCCTTGAAAAGTGTATAGAGTTAGATGGTAGATATGTAGAAAAATGATGTTTGAATTTCCTTAAATAAAGAGTATATTGAATTTTTCCTGGAACTTTTTGACTTACCCTCGTATATAAGCAAAAACATAAACTTTGATGGTGGTAACTTGGAGGGATAAAGCGTAATGCTGGTAATTCAAAACTGTTACCCCAGTGCCACACTACTTTATACTCTTATTGCACTATTCATACTTATTCCCGTTAAATTACTACAGAATATTACGAAAAGCAAATCAGTGAAAACAAGCATTTCTTCCCATACCTTTACACCAATATTCCAGGGGGACATTTGTATCGTTGAGCTAGTTTGATGCAGAGTAACTCACTTTGCTGTTGATTTCGCATCGTAATGAGACGCTTCTTTCTTGTTTTTTTTTTTTTTTTCAATAACAACTAGTCTCATTTTCACTTAATGTTGAAGACACATTACCAAATTGGTCGTATCTACTGCGGATGAACGCCGGTGGAACAGCAATGATCGCAAGAAAATACTATCACTACAGACCTTTCGTTGCCCCTTTGAGTTCGTTGTATGAGGTGGCTGCTGTCATTTAAATACTGGTATTTAGCTTGATTTTGACGTTGACAGCTCTTGGTTATTTGTACATAACGCATATGATAAACATTATGTTATCATATAAGAGGAATTTCCTTGAGTTGTCGAAGTTGTCTTGTTTTAGGCCCATAGTCTAGTGACAGGGGGGCGGGGTTTACGAAGGCGAGCGCTATGCTGAACCTAAATAAGGGTTTGCAAATTCTTTCAAGTTGTTATTGTGTTTTCAAATTGAATTAAACATTCATTTCCCCCATTGCCAAAGCACACCGTTAGGTTTGACAAGGCTTACCTTCGTGAAAATAGGATAAAGCACAGGCCAGTGTAAGTAGGGTATAGAATAGCCTAAAACCTGACTAGGATATAGTGGGTTATGATTATGTGTATATTGGTAATACTGAAGAATAGTTTCGCACGTTGGTGTTCTATGACCAGTGTTACGTTGAGAAGGCCCTTGGAGGGAAAGGAAAACCCGTTCACCAGGTAAGGTCATTGCACCCTAGGTTAAGGCAAGCTCAGGTTAGGATGTAATCATGTTGAAATATGCCTTTGGGCAGTTTGCAGAATGATGGGAACAGGCTCTAACACCAGCCTGCTTCGAGCGGAAGCTTAAGTCCATGTTGCCGACGTTTAGTGTTAATTGGGGGGGCGGGGTCCAGGAGACAGAGCCCTTCCTGGCCAGGTCAGGGCACAGCACCTTAAGTCACATTAGGGAAGTAAGGTCCGGTTAGGTCAGGACACGGCATTCTAGGAAAGGTTAGGTTTGTTTTCAGTGGCAGAACCTGTCTGTCATTCTCGACTGGCACCATGAATTTGCTCAGCTTTTAAGCAGGATGCGACCTGTGGAAATTGTTCTAACTTGTGCAACTCTTCTGCTGTTTCACCATACCCACTTGCTCTTGCTAATAGCCTGTTTGCCATAATGCTGGATGTAGAGCGAGGACAGTGGTAAGTGTATGAGGTGAATCTGAGATAAAGAACCCACGTTGTGGGGTAGTGCAGACATTACTTGAAGTTCTTTTCACCCTTGGCCCTTAGTGCAACCCCTTTCATTCCTTTTACTGTACCTCCATTCATATTCACTTTCTTCCAACTTACTTTGCACTATCTCCTAACAGTTGTTTCATTGTGCAACTTCGAGGTTTTCCTTCTGTTACACCTTTAAAACCTTTTACTCTAAATTTCACTTTTAGTGCTGAGTGACCTCATAAGTCCCAGTGCTGGGACTGTGGCCTAAATTTTATATTCCATTCCATCAAAGAGCCGAGCTGAGCCCTTTGCTGTAGCCTAATGCAGGACACTTTAAAGGAGTACTGTACTGGACAGGGGTTAGGTGTGCTCCTCCTTGTGCTGATAACGTAGTGCTAACTACAGTCTGAGAGAAAGTTGTTTAAAAGGTGGAGGAATGGAATGAAGAGGAGAGGATTGACAGTCAGCATAAGGAAATCTTAAGTTTATGGTGATGGGAAAGATGAAAAAGAAAAAGTCTGGTTAGGAAAGTGATGGCCTTAAGTTGTTTTGGGACAGCTGTAGTTGTGAAATCTATATTTTGTACTGAATGTAGTCCTCAGAATAACAAAGTAGGCTATAAGTGAATGGAGTTTTTTAATTGTCAAAATGCAAAAGAACAAAGGGAGAGAAGAGGCGATCTGAGAGCTCTGTTGAGGTAGATGGGCATGTGTCAGAAGGGGCTGGCATTTCTGATGCCTTGGGGGCACTGGACTGTGAAGCAAGAATTGAGGTATTGTTAAGGAGAGTAGTTGAAGCATAGATGAAATGGAGAGAGAGAGCTTGTTACAGGTAATAAAAATGCCACATTAGTAGAGAGAGCAAAGACTTACGATGGGTACATCAGGCCTGCATAGTACCACTTTTTGCATCAGAAACATGAACATTAAGAGGGAAAATGGAAATTTTGACAAGACGTAATTATAGAATATTAAGGTTCATGGCTGTAGTTTGGTGAAAGATTATATTACAGATAAGGAATTTTTGGAGAGAAGTGGTATCAAGTGGCTGGAAATAGACAATCTTTAAGATTGGGAAGGTTTGGACATGTGACTAGAATGGATTAGGAATTGTTGGCCATAAAAGCAGTAGGTATGGAAGTAGCACGATCAAGGCTTGTAGGCTGGCTTAGGAAATATTATAGAAAGTGGATAAATGAATACCTAGAGCTGATGAGAGTTCAGGCAGATATAGCACAGACAGAGGCGATTGGAGAGGACTCATTTCCCATCCAAGCCATTGAAAGGAAAATCTTTCGTAGGATTCTTGTGATGATGGTAATTCTCCAGTTTATGTATACAGTATTTTCATATTCGTCACACTCATCTTTATGACCTAAAGTAACTATGTGTTATTTTTGATGGATCAAAAATGGAAATGACAAAAATTTTTAATATTTAAAATTGAACTTTCATAAGTGATTTATTTATTTGCTGGTACTGCTTTTATGCTTGCTATCTCCACTGGACACAAAAGTCATCAATGCTAAATGATATTTAGTTTATACCAAGTACAGTGTATTGATGTTGGGGCGAACCTCCTTAACTCACTTTAATGATATCCAAAGGACCGTGCATAGTACAGTAATTGGAACTTGAATACTGTATAGGAATGTCCTCAAAATTTTTCCATAACCAATAAAAGTATAAAGTAGGTTGATGGATCCAATGAGCATCAGGTTTAAGTACAGGCCAAGGTTACTTTTAAACCTATATTGAGTTGTGAATGTAAAATACCATATAGTTTTCCTGATAGTTTTTTATGTGAATTTTATGAATTTGACATTTATTACCATTGGAAATATTTGGTTATCCCATTGCACATTCCCCTGATCAAAGAACTGCGGAGGAACCATTGTGGATACATTGGGCTTTTGGGTTGGGGAAAGGAAACAGTGAAACAGGGATGTATCATAACCTAACCTTTTCCTACCATGATTTAACCTAGGCACCATGTCCTAGGAATGCTTCCTAACCAAACTTAGGACACCATGTCCTACCTGACCAGGAAGGGAAGGGCATGGGGACCATCTTTCCTCCAAACCTGACCTAGTAGGCAGCAAATCAGAATTAGTATTTGGTTATATGTATGCAGTACCTTGTTTATATCTTGTCCTTTTTGTTAGTACAGTATGCACAAAGGGAATAGACAACCTTCTCACTTAACCAGACCCAAAAGTTTGAGACTGATAGTCTGGTTTTCCCACAGTGGTCCCTTATTTTTGTTAGATGTAAAGTAATTTTGTAATTGGTTAACCAAACATTTCCAAAGAAAATGTCAAAATTTTCAAAATCACAGCAAAAACTGTCATATCCATATTTCACTTTTAAGATTAGGTACTACTTAAGAAGCCCAGGCTAAGTGATATTTTGAAGCCCGTATACCTCAAACTAAGGTGTTCTTACTGGAATACAGTAAGAACACTTTGTCACTTTACACATTACCAAGCTCAAGTATACAAGCCTGGCAAAAAACCAGCAGCCACAAATAGCCATGAAATTGTCACCTCATGAAAGGTAACTGTACATGCAACCAAACAATCCAGCAGTCACTGATAGCTATAAAATTACCAACCCATGAAGGGCAACTAAATATGGAACCTGATAACCCAGCAGCCCCAAATGCCCATAGAATTATCACCCCATGAAAGGCAACGTAGGTGGAATCTGTTAATCCAGCAGCCAACTAGCCCGGTAAAATTGCTAGCCTGAGAAAGGCAACTTGGTTTGGAACCTGATAATCCTGCAGACAAATACTATACCTTGAAATTACCACCACAAAAAGGCAAATGAATGTGGAACCTAATAACCTAGCAGCCACAATTGGTAGTGTTATTACCATCAAATGAAAGGCAACTAAATGTGGAACTTGATAAAACAGCAGCCATAAATATCTGTGGAGTTCCTACCTCTTGAAAGGCAACAATGTGGAACCTAATAGCCTAGCAGCCACAAGTAACCATGAAATTACCACCAAATGTAAGGCAACTAAATGTGAAACTTGATAACCCTGCAGTTGCACATAGCTGTGAAAATACCACCCCTTGAAAGGCAAGTACTGTAAATATGGAATGTGGTAGTACAGCAGTTGCAAATTACTGTAAAACAACCTTCTCCCCCATGAAAGGTAACAAATATGTCATTGTTAGCTTACGAATCTGAAACTCTGCAAGGATATTAGGGATGCTCCACACTGGTAAGGAAGGATTGGAAATATTTGCAAAACTTGTATAGCCTTTTCTAATACTGTATTCGTACACTTTAAATCCCAAGACTGATTGAAAAGTACCATCTTAAGCTGGAAAAAACAATTATACAATTATCTTAATCCTTCAGTTCTATTACTGTAAGCCCCTTGGATCTTAATATGGTTAACTCAGCAGTCCTTTTTCTGTAGAAGTAATTTTTCAGTGTAATATTTTTTTATTACCAATAGTGTCCTAGTCACATAAATTCAACCCATTCATGTCCTTAAATTTCAAACGTGTTTTCAGTTTACGAAACAGTGAAAAGTCGGAGGGAGTTGTCAGTAGACTTAGATCTGGTTAAGATGGGATGAATGGGTATGGAAAAGCTGCCATACCTAATTCATCAGCTTTGGTTTCTTGTGAGAATCATCCTCTTGGCAATGGGCATTCATGTTAGTACTTTGGGCTGGTTAACTTGGCTGTAGGTACCATCAAAAGGTTAATGTTTGATGGTAGAAAATGAAATAAAGAACAGCTGTGCCAGAGGTGTATTGATTCCAGTAGGCCTATTTTGAAGAGGTTAAAGCCTAAGCACAAAATATAACGTGGTTTCTTCTTGTGCCAATAGCTTAAAGATGCATCGTTGGACTATTACTTTCTCGGAAGTTACATATTCGTACATTATTTCATAAGGGTGTTTATACTGTTGATAGTTTTGGTGGTATGCAACATGTCAGAGAATTTGTCTTTTATTTATTATTTAAGTGGTGAATTCACTTATTTTGGAAATACACTGCAAGAATTTTATTCTTTTTTTAATGAATATCTTTTGCATGAGATACTCTTTTCTTACATAATTATCAGGTTCTTGATGCTTGGTATATTATTTTCAGGGACAACAATGCCGACCACTATTTCGGTTGTATTTCATAATCCTGCAGCAGTTTACTTCTCTGGTCAGACTATAGCTGGCCATGTCCAAGTGGTGTGTGATAAACCAAAAAGTTGTCGAGGTAAGTTTTTTAAACTTGATGTATTAAGTTAAATGACAAACTCTCAGATTTACACTTGTTTCAAATGCCAAATAAGGTGGGCACACGAAGTCTTGATATTAGGCTCTCTGTTCCACCTATCAGATGCTCTTTCCTTTACTTGGTTCCTTGGCTAACAGACTTGTACTGAGATCGCCTCATTGAGTCCTGTTTGAGTACACCTTCCTTCAGTTTTGTTTAAATGAGTATTCAGTTTGAATTTTATTTGTCGGTATTCATTGCTTTATGACCAGCAGACTAACAATTGATTGCTTATGCAGTCTGAAAAATTCCCCACCAGAAATTTTCATATCCCATAAGACTGTATATGCAGTGTCTGTTATCAGCAAATGCCAACTTCTAATAGGAAATGTCTTCATAAAATCCATTTATAGAAAGATTCAGTGCTGAATCAAGTAAAAGCCGTGGTCCTTACACTTGTACTCGTACACACAGACGTTCAGTTGATGTCCAATGGCAAATGTGATTATAATTTGGCATCACTACCTCTCTCAGTTTGGTGACATCCCCACCACACTTCTTGTCATATAGTACAGCTTTTTGTTTTCATTAAATATTTCAGTGCTTAATTGTTTGGTTTTTTGCAAGTATGAGGTGTAGAGTTCTTTTGCTCTTATTTCTCTAATATTTTTGAGTCATTAGAAATGTATCCCTAATAAACCTATGTTGTAATGTTGTGGGTATATGATCTTTGTCTCATAATTGGTTTTTGAAGAATCTAAGCCAGTCTTATAGCAATGAATATGCAGTCATATAGCAATGAATATGTATTTTACTAGTGTATCTATGAAAGAGAGGGTTAATCATTAAATCCTGAAGCTTGTACCAAGGCACCTTCATTCTGATTGCAGGATCTCATCTTGCAACAGTATCAGTTTCCAGCAAACCCATTTTATGTGGGAAAAGCTTTAAGATTAAAAAGAATACCCAAGCTACCAAGCTTAATGCTTTGCCTAACCTAATTTTCAGCACACTCAGAACACTTGCCATAGCCTTTAGTTGAGCAAAATTGTCTAAAATAATGCAGTACTGTACTTAATATCTTGTGTAATGCTTTGAATACATGTACAATACTAACGATTATTTATTCATTTTAGGCAAACTTAAATTACTGAGTAAATTGATACATACTGTTATACACTGACTATTTCAGAAATGTTGAAAGTGATCAGGTTAAGAGTGGGGTCTTGTAAGAGTTGTGTCATCTGTTATCCATGTCTCACTTCACTTCTTTTTATGTGCTATTCAGCATTCTGTTATTCTGTCTTGTTGGAGTATTAATAAGTAATTCAGAGTAGGTTTTGTTTTTCTGAGACAAAGACTTTTTAAATTTTTATTTTTTTATTTTTAT
Organism: Macrobrachium rosenbergii; assembly: GCF_040412425.1. Classification (NCBI taxonomy): domain Eukaryota; kingdom Metazoa; phylum Arthropoda; class Malacostraca; order Decapoda; family Palaemonidae; genus Macrobrachium; species Macrobrachium rosenbergii. Next base: position 20,910,334 of record NC_089745.1, read on the forward strand.
AGGGAAAAGTGATAAATTGTTTAAAAACAATATATTATTTATGACTGATGCTTGAAACAAGTTATGTCATGTTGTTATTGTCTGTTGCAAACTTGCAACATATAATATTGATACATTTCCATGCTTGAAAGAAGCTATACTGATAGGTTTTGTGTTTGTATTTTGTTTATATATATGTATATATATGGCTTTGCAATTTCAAGTGTTTCAGTGACATTTCAAATTTTGTGCTCTTCTATTCACTTGGCTTTGAGCAAATATCATGGTCTCTTTTAACAAATACAGACCTTGATACTGTATTTTGCTTGCACTTGTTTTCCAAGTTTGAAAAAATATGTTGGTAGGTGAGGACTAGTTACTGGGAAATACAGAAAAGCAGCCCCTTCTAATATTCTATCTGTTATTTTTGTTGCCCAAGAATGTAAGTTAGTACATTAATGTACATTATTGCATATTGTTTATCACACCAATCAGAATATTTTTAGTGTCTTATCATCATAGGGCAACTCCTCTTTTGAGTAGCATACGGAACATATGTCATCATAGGGGATCTCCTCCTAGGACGTCTCCTCTGTTGATGCACATTCCATTGACATTACTAGGACATCTCTGTCGACGGTGCACAAGTTGATAGTAGAGTACTTAGCATGTATCTGCATAGATAATCTTATCATAGGACATCCCCTGGGGTTATCTTATAATCTTCTCTGTATACAATGCTGATGAATGGAGTTGCAGTAGCATGCTCAATATAGATGTCAGTCAGACACATTCCTGGATGAGGGATGTATGTCAGACAAGTTCCTCACTGGAGTGTATGTCCATGTATGGGTCTGGGAGTTCGTCTTCTTTGGGAACAAGAAGTTATTGAGCATGCCTACTTTACCTTACAGTTTCTGCTGCCAGATTGGTTTTAGTACCAATAAGAGTATACAAGAGCACTCGTCTTTAGAGGACTGATCTCCTTAATATTCAAGAAAAACTTTTATGTTCGTGGAATTTTGAACGACGGTTCTTAGCTATGCCAAACCACTTTCACTTTCGGTATCGACGAGATCTTACTGATAAGGACAGTAGATTTGATCGAGACACTGATCTCTTTCTTTTTTTAGTTGCTTTCTTCTTTACCAAGATAGGTAAGAAGATAAGACCTATCAGATGTTGGACCTTTAGAATACACATCTGAAATATTCTGGGAATGATATCAGACGTATTGGTAGATGCCTTAGTTTCTTGTCTGAACAGGCATATCTATCAACTGATTTGGAGACTAAGTTCTAAAAAATTATTTTCAGTCAAGGAAGGGTGTCTAGAACCCCTTTCCTTGGTCCTCGTGTTGTTACATTACTCCTGTGAGGACTGGGAAATGCAGGCAATAATTGCTGCTTACAGTCCTCTGTATGATAACAACGACATCATGGACCCCAAAGGTCATAATGTCCTTCCATGTCAGGTCTGCAACAGTTGTAGTACTTGGACAAACAGAAATACTTTCAGTACGATGGCCAACAAGGAATCGAAAGCAAGATGGATGAAATGTCAGCACTTTTTTGATGAAATCATGGGATAGGACTGTTGATCTTGGCTTCCTGTTCTCACTCAACCTTGAAAGAAAATTGATCAAACTCTTTCTTCTCTCGATTTCCTCTTGTTGGCTTTGTTCTGATCTGCTTACTCTACATATTCCAAGGTGATCAGTTAGATTGATAATTTTCCTTCAGTGGTCCTGTGGCACTAGAGACAGTATGACTTCTGTGTTACCCCCATAGTCTAGTTGTTCTTTAGTTTCGAGCTGCCTGAGAAACAACGGCAAAGGAATCCTTTATCTAGCTAGGAAACTGATCAACCAAGCGTACCGTGAAACTTCCTACTGGACAGCAGTACGTTTCAGGTGGGATCTCTAGAAGGCGAAGTTATCCATATGTCTGTCACATTCAGAAAGGACATGTAGTTCGAGTGCTAGGATAGAATGTATTTGTGAAATTCACATTCATATCCTCTTACCTTGGAGTATTGACCATAGGCAAAGGGATCATTTCTCTGCCTAGGGGAATGACCTTACGAACATAACCTTCAATTTCCTGTTGGTCATCAGTACATTTGAGGTCACATCTCTAGGGGCCACTGTCATCCATCGACCTAGGGCATTCAGGAAGAACCCATTGATCTGGTACTTGGATAGAATGTAATTGTGGAGTTCACATTCATATCCTTTTATCTTGGGTTATTGCCCACTGGTCCTTGGACTCCTTTTCCTTGGATGCTTGGTGGATGCTCAATAAGTCATGTAGTTTACCCAGCTCTTAAGGACAGGTTGAATCTCACCTTAGGCATGCAGCTAGAGGGAGGTGTGGGTGGGGCTAGCTTCCCACCTTCTTCCTGTTTTCCATCCTCTTCCAGTGGACAGAGGGAGAGTGAACAAGCTGTCACGAGCTGGACTAGCATGCATGCAGGTGACCTGCGTGACTGAGTTGGGTTAATAGATGCATTTCCTACCTTCTCTCTAGCAAGGAGAGAGAAGGACTGGCTATGGGCAAGCCATTTGGTTGTTTTTAGCTGCATAGTCTTCGACATTGTGGGTTCGTCTGTACCTTTCAAATCAAGGGTTTTCATACTTTCCTTTTATTCGAAATTCCCAGATGTCTGGCAGTTGAACATCACACATGTTCAACAGATCAGAGGTATGGTATCCTTCCTTTGCTCATTCATGACCAGGAAGAGAATACCAGGTGAGCCGAACTACCAGTCAGTTCAGAGAATTACGTGGAATCCTCCTCCAATAGTAAGTCTCCTTAGGCAAAGACCGAGGGTTTGCATTTGCGCGGGAACAAATGACAAATTTTTAATTAATTTGTATTTTCCTAACATACAAACCTGAGGTCTTTACATAAAAGGCCTGCCTCTTACCACCCCACATTCTTTTACCTGGGCCGAAAGATAAACGGAAGAGATTGAATGGATACCGGTTGGGTGGGCAGTACTCCCACCCTACCTTAGGTAACTGTTACCATAACCGCCTTGCAAAAGTTTAATGGCTGGACTTTCCAGAGTAAAAATCGGTTATATAAATTAGACCAAAAATCAGTTGAATACAGACTTCAATTTTTAAGTAAATATTTTCCTATATAAATTTTTTCCCTTGTAAATTTTTTTCAACCATCTTCACCACAACCATGCATATTCAAAATCCAATGCTGCACTATCTTTTTACATTTTTTGTATTGATGGTTTGGTCCTATGGGAATACAACCATTACTTTTTATGTAGGAGTATTCCTTAGTGCAAGCTGGAATTTGAAATTGAGTCCTGGTAAACTATACTGTAGTTGGTTTCAGCTCATCTGCCCACCCATGGGTGATGATGTGGCACATTCACATGTGTAGCTTGTGCTTGGCTAACAATCAATGTTTCTGATATCATTGGCTTATTGCGATAAATATTCATGTCTAAAAATCGTTTCTGGTATTGTTGGCTTATTGTGGTAAATATTCAAACCACTGCTCCATTAACATGTTTGAATGTTTTTATATACAAGAACCCTCACATTCTTATACATAAATCAGAAACCTTCAACTTTTATCGATAATACACCTATATAAGCACAAGGAGGATGAGCTTGTATCAAACAGTCTGCTCATATCAAACACAAATGAACAATGGGCTTTAAATAATTGTGTTTTTCTCGCTGGTATAAACCAGGCTGCACATAGACCTATGCCCCCAAACTGCTCAGATCACAAGATTTCCTTATCATTCAAACTATTCTATGTACAGTTTATTACAAGAATATAAAAATAACTTTATTATGATACCAAAGTTATTTCCACATCCGTAAACTGGAAAAATAACCATTCCTTGATGTTGACCACTAGAACATGAAGCATTGACAAAACTATGTGCTGATTTGCCAGATGTTTTATTTTACTGGCCTTCTTTTAAGCACACTTTCATTTCATATCAATTAAAGTTACTTATATATTCTGTCTAAGTGTTGTTCCAAGGCCTTACACTTAAAAATAAAATATATATGTCCAGGCTAATTTTTTATGCTGCATACTACTGTATATGATTTCAGTGCTCAAAGTATGATTGAAACTCAGTGAGGTTTCAAACTTGCTCAATAAATTTTTTGGCAAAATACTCCTGAAGTTGCCCAATCACTGAACTGTTGTAACGATTAGTATCTCAGAAAAAAAAATGAATATTGAAAGAAATTTCCTGTCCTCCAGCCAGTGTTGCAGTGGCTGTTCCTTTCACCTATCCCAGACAGCCTCATAGACAACACTATTTTATGCTATTTCAAATATTACCCTACTCATGTAATTACATTACATGCAAGAAATTATTAAAATTCATTTTATTTGTGCCCAGATGTCGTTTTGTTTGCCTACAATTGAATAAAACACACTTAATTGAAAGCCCACATTCGTTTTTATTTGGTCAGGGTAGACTATTTGATACAAGCTCATCCTACATGTCCTTGTATTTTTATATTATCGATATAAATTGGTATGTTCATGATATATGTAAGGTGTGAGGAATCTGTATATACGGTATAAGCATTCAGATGTATTACTCAAGAAATAGCTTGCATCTTCATCACATTAAGCCTATGATGTCAGAAAAATTTCAATTTCAGCCAGTTGCAAGCTAGCCATGCACATTACCACAACTACCTAAAACATACATTGGTGAGCGGTCAAATGGAATGAAGTAGACTATAGGCAGTTATGTGGTGGTTATATGGTTTGAGTTGGGGAATCCCCTCACTCACTTACCATCACCAAGCACTTCTTTTATTTGGCTGCTGTGCCCCCACTGACTGCAGAGTTGATTATATTTTTATTTTGATTGATTTGTTAACAGAAAGTGTCATTAACATACGTGTTGAGGTTGTTAGCAGGTGTAGTGAACCTTCATGTCCTTCATTTAGTTGGATCCCTTCCATTTACTACTACATTATTGAGGTAGATTGCTGCTGTGTTGGGAAGATTTTAGTAAAAGAGGTATGTAGAGGAGTTAGCCTACCATTTCCCCTTCATGCAGAACACCTTCCTACTCCTCCCCCACATGTACCTCTTTCAGCTGAGAGCAGGGTATATACAAGAGGTGGGGGAATGATACATGTACACTTACTCTGTCAGCTGCTACTGCCTGCTTGCTGCAACTGCTAGGAACTCAAGGCTGTTGAGCTTCCAGTAGCTGGTTGTCATCCTTCCCTTGGAAGATGAAGCCCTAGTGGCATTGACTATACAGTGAACCCCCCATATTCGCGGGGGATGCGTCCCACACCCCCCCCACAAATAGGTCAAATCTGCGAATGCTTAAAACCCCTCTAAAAACACTTAGAACTGCCCATTTTGATAGCTTAAACCAAGAAAAACCCTATAAAAATGCTTATACCCGAGTATTTTAATAGTTTTATCACAAAAAGTGCATTTATTCATGAAAAATATATGAAAATACAGTAAATAGTGAATATTTCTCAGTGAAAAATACCGCGAATGGGCGAATTTTCCGTGAATGATGGCTAGATATGTCCCACAGAGAAACCCACGAATGCGTGAGTCCGCGAACCCTGAGAACGCGAATACAGGGGTTTTACTGTAGTTACAACCCTCACAGGAGAGTAGGACACCTGCTAGGGGAAGGGGAGGAAGCACAGGCATTTCCTACCTCCTCTTATTCCTCTTCCCCCTCTATTTCTTCCTTGCTTCCTTCTGGACTGTATGCTTGCCATGTTAAAGCAAATGGATTTTTAAAACAAAATAGATTTTTTTCGGAGTACAAAACTATCATTTTACTAGGTAAATTGCCTTCATCCCAATCCCATATGGCTTTCAGAGTGGTCAGATGACTCTTGGAATGCTATTGTCTTCTAGTACTGAGGCGTGAAGCCCTAAACAAGCCTGGGAATGGGGCCTGACACACACATGCACAGGTGTTTGTGAGGTGATGAGTTTGCACCGAAAAAATTACTACTACTAAACAATTACATGCTTTGCATTCCAAAACCATCGTTTTAATAATGCACAAGTTTTATTATTCAACCCATTCATATAATGAATGCCTTCCTCCCAACCCTGTGGGTAAGGATTGTTTTGGGGAATATTGTGTGTATCTGAGGATCCGGAGATATGTATTGAGACTACCTTCTACTGTACTTGTGTCTGACAGACAAAAGAGTAGTGATCCTGGGAACAATGTGGGCTGTGATACGGGCAGGTATAATTGATGCATTTGAATGAAAAAACTTATAATTTTTTTTTTCAGAAGTTATCATTTTTCTTTATTATTTCTTGCACGGCTTTTGGTAGTACCATGTTTGCTAAATTTTCCTGTACTCTGCTGTCTTATTAATTTTTTGGAAAAATAAAAAATTTCTATTGAGATTTATAAGGAAGCTTGAAAAGCACAAGAATAGTATTGTATTGTACACATTGAAATGGATTTTTAAAATTTATTGATCAATAAAACACGCATCATGTAACAAAACCTTTACTGTTTTCAGGTATTGAAGTTGAATTTAAGGGTTACGGTAAAGTCCACTGGACAGAGCGCCATACCACTGGTACTGGTGACAATAGAAGAACTGAAACCAGGCATTATACTAGCAACGAAGTCTACTATAAAAATAAATATTATGTATGGGGTAATGGTAAGTACTCTGTAGGGTATTTGGTTTCCTGTTATTTGACTTTAAGGGTAATTCATTAGTCTCTGTACATAAGGATTCTTTTGCATTAGGCTATCTTCCTCTGTATGATATACTGCACATCAAAACAGTAAGATCTAGAAATTAATTTTTTTAATAGATGGCATTAACACTAAACACTAAATAATACTTACCAATATCAGACAAGATACTGCCTGAAATTGACAGGTTCACACCTCTTCAGCTAAAGACAAGATTCATAGCCAAAAGTTGTGGCCTTTGCTCAAGAGCATCAGGAATCAGCAGTGGGTTGATGGACAGGATTAATGTGATAAGCTCTTTGTCTCCTTGGCTTCAACATACAGTATGGCACCTGGTAGGTGACCCTGGTTAAAAACAAGTAGGGAATGACAGGGGTCATAGGACTTAGCCAGCTATAAACTACTTGCTGCAAGGAACCAGCTATCGTTTAGTGTACTGAGCCAATGAATCCTCTGTCGATTCAGCCACTTAAGTGGATATGTACTATTTAGAAATAGCCCCAGTCCTAGGCATATGTGGGTACTAAGAATCTCAAGCTTATAAATACAGTGGTTAATTGAAAATGGAAATTAGATTAGTGAATGGTGCTGTTAGTTTTGTATGAGGCTGAACTCAAGTAAAATGAAAACATTATTGATCAGCAGATCTTGTACTGATTTTCCACCCTATCCTCCCCTTCCCATGGATGGGACTGCATTCAATGATTGTGAAGCTTTGATTATACCTGATGTAACTTTAGACTCACATCTTACTTTTAACATACATCTAATAAAAGTGTCAGCAAATGCTGAACTGAGGTTAGGCGTTACATGTATACATAAGGCCTCTCATATTTATAACAGTGATAAAATCAACGCAACCTGTTTTAGGTCAATTGTTCTTACCTCACTAGAATACTGTTCTCTGGTATGGATGTGTGCGTCTGCCAGAGTTTTATATCTTTTAGATAGGGTGGTATGGGGTGGTAGGATTATGTTTCCTAAAACCAGCAGTTATAACTTGGACCATCGATGGATGGCCTCTTATTTATCAGTTTTTCATAAGTTGTATTTTAACAGAGAACTCTTACTATCGCAGTTGATCCCTGACCCTCTTTTCCTGCTGAGAGCAACCATATTTGCTGAACAGGAGCATCAATGTGCAGCAATTGTGCCATAGAGGTCTTGTTCTCCACACTGTTGGACTGTGGAATAGTCTCCCTGAGGATGTTAGTCAATTAGGACATCAAAAGTTCAACTGAAAATATGATGCATTACAGGTAGACTATTGATTTTCCGGCATCCTTGACTCCTAGGCCATGCCAGATTTTCGATTTTTCCAGGCCAGCAATGGTCCCCTCTTGTCAACACACACACACGAAACAAATATTAAACACACTGTAAATTAAATAATTAAATGAAATACAGGTATAAACGATACAATCAAAACTGACCCTGACCTAACACCTCAACACTATAACTGCCAGTATCAGGCTGCCACTGCTGGTCCCTAGGCCCCTCCACTGCAGCCAGGAACTTGGGATCGAGGGATTGACCCCATATTAAATAACACAATCTATGAAGGGGTTTATTTTCCAAATAATTATTTTCTGCTGTGGTAGATGAGAGAATTTTTCTGACGTAATATGTACGTATGTTTCTTTTGTATGATAAATGATTTCCCTAATAAGTACTACTTTTCAAATATTAATAGTATTAATATATATATATAATATAATATTTTCCATGCATTTGTGTAGTAAATTATTTAACATTTTAAACAAACAAATAGTGATTCCCAATCTTTTTATGCTCGACTTGAGAAAGGAGAGGGGAGGTAAATGGTAGTTTACTTGACAGTTTGACATATTGGCTGGAGGGGAAGAAGTGTTGCCCTCAGAAGCTCATAGATTTGAATCTTTTTGTATTTGTTATTTTCTTCAGTTTCTCTCTCTCTCTCTCTCTAGATTTCTATTCTCTCTCTCTCTCTCTCTCTCTCTCTCTCTCTCTCTCTCTCTCTCTCTCTCTCTCTCTCAGGAAAAAAAATACTTTTTGTGTGTGTGTGCGTTCACAGTGTTTTAAAAATGTGTAACAAAGGTAATACCTCTTTGGGAGACAAAAACAAACATAAAAATTTTTTTGTGGCCAGAGAGATTAAAGAGATAAACTCTCTCTCTCTCTCTCTCTCTCTCTCTCTCTCTCTCTCTCTCTCTCTCTCTCTCTCTCTCTCTCTCTCTCTCATGTTTAAGATGACTTTAAAATTATATTAATAATATAATTTCAAAGATTAATACAGTAATAGGATGACAGTTTAAGGTATATTTGATATAGGATGACATTTTAAGTATACATTTGACATTTGAAGTTTCAAGATAGGCAGTTATAAGCATTTTTAGAGGGGGGGGTAGCAAGTATTGGTGGATTTTAACTGTTCGGGGGGATTCTGAAGCGCATCCCCCATGAATACGGGGTGTTTACTGTATTACCGTATATACAGTACTCGTGTAATGCACGACCTTGCTTATCATGCGACCCCCAAATTTTCACCCTTAAAAAATTATTTTATCGTGTATCTTGTGTATCATGCAAGTTCCTTTTTTGAGAGACCAAATTACAATAGACTAATCTCTTTTCCTCCATATCTTTATTTATCCCATCTTCTAGTTAAATAAGTGTAAAAAATGAAAGAGAATGATATAAGTAGCATTAGTAATGTTATACTCGTTGCGTAAACATGTACAGCCATAAACAACCGAAGAAGAACAGGTGTTTTGCTACAAGCAACCAGATCTGATAACAACAGCTGTTTTGCTTGCATTTCAAGCATCGTATGATAGTAAAAAATTACCTCAGTTATATTACAAATGATGTTACGTAGAATAAGACTGATACAGTAAACCCCTGTATTCGCTGGGATGCTTACACACCTCCCCCAAATAGCTAAAATCCGCGAATACTTAAAACCCCTCTAAAAACACTTAGAACTGCCTATTTTGATAGTTTAAACACAAAAACAAACCCTCTAAAAATGCTTATACTTGAGTATTTTAATAGTTTTTATCACAAAAAGTGCATTTAGTCATGAAAATTCTATGAAAATGTAGTAATTAGTGAATATTTCTCAGTGAAAAATACCGTGAATGGACGAATTATCCGCGAATATGTGTATATACGGTCCACAGAGAAATCCGCGAATAAGTGAGTCTGCGAATAGTGAGACCGTGAATACAAGGTGTTTACTGTATCTTTTTACATTATACAGCACCCTTATTCTTTATGGAGAAAAGATCAGCAAGGAAATAATGGTAATTTAAGCTGCAAGTTGTAGCTGAAGCTGAGAAAACAATGTTCAAGCTGCTAATGACTATAAATTATCATGCATTGGCAACATGGATGGAACTCCTGTAAACTTCAATATGCCATCAAACTTGACCGTAAATAAAATTGGATAGAAAAGTATTGTAATCAAAACAACTGGGCATAAAAAAAACATATTTTACTGTTGTTTTCATGCAAGTAAAAGACAAATACATTAAGCTTGTATTATGATGAAATCAAGTGAAAATAGCGAACGGAATCTGTTGATTTTTTTATAAAAAAAAAAAATCCCCAATGCCATCTATTAACGAAAAAAATAACTAAATTTAGTTCACAACGAGACGTATTTAAGTCATATTTTGACTTAAAAACACTGTATAATGAAAAATAACCTTGTCCCACATAAATAGAGTATCTAGAGATTCAGTTACACTAACTAGAAGCAAGAAAACCACCCTGAGAGTTAAATACGGGGAAATAAACTTACCTCGTAATCGCCCTCAGCTGATTTCTAAGCCAAAACATTAATTGCTATGTATGTATTTATAATACAATAGTAATATGAGAATACGAACAATATTACTGGGTGCAGTGAAGTAAAACATAACTTTTTAAAAGATCCACGGAAAACATGCATATTTGTTATGTTTGTATTTTATAATATGATACTAATACTGTATGTGAATATTATATATGGTAATTTTATATCTCGTGTATGATGCGACCCCTTTAAAATTAGCTTCAAAATTAGGTCTTTTAAAAGTTGCATGATATGCGAGTACTGTATATACAGTAGTTGCAATTTACCACAAGATTAATTTCCTCAGCTTTATTAATCCTGTACTTCCTAAAGTACCAGGATAATTACCTTTATCTAGTTGGCAAATCGGGAGGCCATTTCTGTTAGAAAGTTTCTTCTTTCTGAAAATCTCCATAGCACTTGAAAATCAGAAACCAGTCTCTAGTTTTCAAGATATAATGTGTTGTGTGAGCCAAATTCTTTGTAGACTGACATGCTTTTTCAAGATTAACATTTGAGCAAAAAAAGAAAATAATGCCATCAGACTCTGTGTCAAATCCTGTCACCAACACAGAATACAGTACAGTAATTTTTAAATCCTTGGTCAGCACAAAATGGATATCCCTTCCATTTTTAGAGTTCCTCTATATGTAACAGCAATCACCCTCACTCAATAATCAAACTGTCTCATTTCTGTTGTACATAGCATAGTTGCAGAAACCTCTCACCTTCATCCTTTTTTATTTTTAGTCTGCTTATGACTTTCACATATATCTTTTAACAGACATGATCAGTAAGTTCTCCAGAATACTATTTTTACTCTTATTATTTTTAGTGTTCTTTGTATTTATTTGCTTAGTGATTTCAGTTTTAATTTTCAATAATATAATTTTTTTATATTCCTTATTTGTAAACTGTCATATGTTACTGTACTTATTGTATAATTGTATACTTTGCATCATTGTTCTTTTGAAGCATGGTCAGGCAGGGCTCATTTGATACTTTTTATAAGTAGCCAATCAGGATAGTTTTTATAGAGGACTAACCCTGATGATGGGAAGGTAATAAATTCCCAAAAGCATGTCTGTGCCTATGCATGACATGTAAAAAAAATGTCTACAATTGTACCATATCTGACTATCCTGTTCTGTCTTTAGTAGAAGGAATATATAAGAAAAAATTGCAAGAAACAAGTTAATCACATTTATTACACAAATATATTGGCATTATGTACGTTACTAAAACACCCAAGCAATTGCAGATTTAGATCTGGGTTTGGGATCAGGTAGCACCATAGAACTAGAATTTAAGGCCCTCAGAACCTGCACTAGTACATACATCTCTTGAAGCATATAAGTGATGTAGGGAAACATGTAGTAGTTATACATAAATGTGTAATTGAATTCAATGATGGACAACATAAACACACAAGGGTTACAAGTATGAATTTACAATACAAGAACCATCCATCATTGTGTTCATTTTAATACCCACAGGGTATATAGCAAGTTAAAACCCTTGACTGCTTGTAGCACTTGTAATATGAAATTATTACAGTACATAATTACCTACACAACATAGTGTATTATTTAATATGATATAGATTATATAGTAATGATTATCACAATTACATATAATCAGTAATTAATTGCAACTTGCATACTCATCAATATAGTGTTAGACTTAGCACACATCATGTACTTCCAAAATATGCATAGGAAAGGTCATGATAGTTGAGGTCGTTTTAAAATAAATAGGGCAACACATCGCTGCAGACAGCCTTAAGAGAGGGGAGAAGATTCTTTGAAGTTGTGCCTGGATCTGTAAGCTTCTTTAATAGTGGATTATGCCATTAGTGGACCTATTCACAAGAAGTCTGAACCACAAGTTCCAAGTTTATTGTTCTGCTCAGCTGGATCCGATAGCCTGGAGCCACGCAGCACAATGGGACATCCTCATCATTTAAACCTTTAGTCTGTTCAGCTTAATCAGGCAACCTCCAGCCACTCAAGGGTAAAGAGACTAATACTCTGTTGCCTCAGTATAATTTGCACCCTGGCCTTCTTTAGTTGCTATTGGATCTTCCCAGGTCCTTGCCATTCTAGAAAGGGCTTCTGAATCAGCCACACATCTACATGTTTCATGCAGAACCAGGCACCTAGCTCCTTCACACCTAGAGGTTATCGAGAGAGGTCTGACAGGTTGAGGGTGTTTGGAAGTTGCTGCTGCAGCTGTTGCCCCCTCTTGTTAATCTTTGACCATCATCTTCTAACTGGTACTGCGGGTCAGATATTTTTGCTGGTGTGATGAGGTAGGCATCAATCCACTAAAAAACCTGTGTCTTGTGATTGTCAACCTCTTCATTCATCTATGCATCCAAAAAAAATTGCCATGTTTGCTGTTTGCTTTCAAAGGCTGCAGAGCAGCCTTCTCCCAAGTGTTGGAGATGTAGGGTATTGGGGTAGTTACATCCAGGGACTTGGAGACTTTCACTATTTCTAGAAATGAGACATCCTTAGGCCTCCAAAGCCTCACCAGGGCCACATAGGAACCACTGTGAGAGAGTTCTCTATTTTATTTTTCACAGTGAAGAATACTTTCCTTTTAGCTTTTTTTGTACTCAGGGTGTCAGTGAGTTGCACTCTGTCTGGTACTGTTTTGCATACCAGAGATTGGTTTTCACTAGGTTTGTTGTTCACTCCTAGATTTGTTGCTAAGACCCAGTCAGCCTACATTCAGGATCATACTACTGCTTCATTTGCCATTCCAGCCTCAACCTCCAACAGTGCATAAGATCTTTTATTTTGTCCTGTACGAGCCATTCAACACTACCATTGAGAAGACGAGCACATATAGGGCAAGGATTCCAGGCTGCTCTTCCCACATCAGTGGAGTAATTATGCCTTCAAGAACACTTTTTCCTACTAGCTGATATCGGTCATTCTGCAGACAGAAGAATGGGCTGGTCAAGAAAGAGTGATAGTGCATGAGATCAGGGCCTTCTCAACTTCCCTAGCTCTCAAAAGGAATATTGAGATTGCAGCCATGATGAATGCAGGCATGGGGAGATGTCAGTCGGTCTTTTCCATTTGTTTGTCATGATATCACTGTACACAAGATGAGGGGATTTTATGCAGGCCCAGTTGTTCCAACAGGACAAATTTTACTGATTGTTGAAAAAGTAATGCACTCTTCTACCTCTTCATTATAACCCTCTTCCTTTTCCATACATCATTCTTTCTTATGAGACATAGTCTCCCAGGCTTACAACCATTCATGTCATAGCTGAATGGTTAATTGATCTCTGCACATTTTTTATGATGTGAAAAAGTACAAGGGATCTACTGTACTCTGTGGGTGTTTGACTGCTCACGGTACCCCTTGAAAATTCCTTGACTCTTTGCTTCTGACTAGTTTGTCCCCGACTGCTCCATCGGATCCATTGGACCTACGTAAATGCTGGGACTGTCAGCTTGTCAACCTCCAACCTAAATTATGATTCGGGCTCTATATGATTCGTAGGTTTTTGTATATACAAATTAGGTATTTGGAATATTTTGCCCATCCCCATCTCATTCTTACTATGTCAGATCTAATTTGTGCAAAACAGGGAAGAAAGTTACTATGTCCCAAGGGGTATTATGCATGCATTGTAGCATAAAGATCTCTTAATTATTTAACTTTTTCTGCTATGATGACATCAGCAAAGGTGTGTCCATGGACATTTAGACTGCACATGATGGTTTACTATGATTTATTATTAGTCAGTATAATTATTCTGCTTAATTTAAAAAACTAAATTTTAAATTTTTGTCTAAAAATTCATTATATTTTCACCAGGCTCATCCACATCAGAACTACCACCAGGCACACATGTGTTCAACTTTAGTTTCCTACTTCCACAAGGGATTCCATCCTCTTTTGAGTCTCATATTGGCAGAGTGAGGCATCATTGTAAGGCAAAAATGGATATTCCTTGGAAAGTGGACAAGACATGCCTGCGACCTTACTCGGTCAATACTCTGTATGATCTCAACACTGATCCACAAGCAATGGTAAGAAAAAGTTTTACGTGTTTGCCCATGATATTTTACCCATGTATTATTAATTGCTATCAGAGAAATTAAACTAACTTTAATTTGACATAAACCATGTTCACCAAATAATGGTGAGCTTTCCCTGCTAGGGGAGAGCCACTGATAACCTAAGAGGACTACATTTTGCCATTCTTCTGACACTTGCTGCACATTCAATTGGAGCTGTATCAAGAGTGAAATTTGCATTTTATACAGGTAACTTACCAAGTAATTACATTGCTATCATTTCCAGTCGTGCGGCAGTGTAAAAATTTAAAAGTCATGCCAGCACTCCTATTGTTTTTGTGTTGGCGACAGCCCCGCCCACTATCAGGGAACAATAGGGAACAACCCAGTGAAAGAGCTCAATTCATTTCTGCTTGCTCTCGAGTAACATCAGTGGTTTGCAGCAGCTCTTTTTTTTAATTCTTTCATCGGTCTTTTGGTTGTATCGCAGGATCAGGTGAAGTATTCTTGCTTTAGCATAACTTTTGTTACTAGCGCTAGCATAGGTTTTTATAACCAGCTTAGTTGGACTTAATTGTGAACTCATTATGTCTGATTCCAGTTCCTTTAGTGTTCATTACTGTTGGGAGGGGTGTAACACTAGACCAGGGGTCGGCAACCTATGGCACGCGTGCCAAAGATGGCACGCCGTGTGCTTGCATATGGCATGGCATGTGATTCGAAAATGCAAAGAAAAATCCTAACAAAACAAAAAAAAATATATATATATATATATATATATATATATATATATATATATATATATATATATATATATATATATATATATATATATAGAGAGAGAGAGAGAGAGAGAGAGAGAGAGAGAGAGAGAGAATATGTATTGTGCATTATTATTCTTATCTATATGGTTTATTTCCTTTCAAATCATATGATTAAAAGTAATTTTTTCCTATGATACATGAATTAAAACAAAAACGTTTCATATTCATGATGAGGGGTACGGTACATGATTGCATCGAGATGTAGGCTAGACGAGTATGATACATGAATTGTAACAAAAATGTTTCATACTCATCACGGTGAGGGGTACGTGATTGCATCGTACTCTGCTGTTGTTTCAGTTACTCTTTAGCCACCTTACTTAACACCCTTCCCAGTTTAATTGTCGCCATGGCTACTGCGAAAAAAGTCAAGCTTGATGTCCGATCATTTCAGTCGTCATGGACAAATGACTTTGGATTTATTCAGCAGAATGACCGTGCTGTGTGTGCTCTCTGCTGCGAGAATGTCGTATGTCGCACATCAAGTGTTAAAAGACATTTGAAACAAAGCACGAAAAGACTTTCAAGGATAGTGCTGACAAAGCTGAGGCGATCAAGAAAGCAGTATCCCGCTATGGAAAACAGAGTAATGTGTTTAAAAACTTGAGTGCTAGCAAAAGTAATGAAACTGAGGCCAGTTACAAACTAGCTCTGTGTATTGCTAAGCATGGAAAGCCTTTTACTGATGGAGATTTTATAAAAGCAGCTTTCCTAGAGTGCTCTGAAGTATTATTCGATGGAATAACAAACAAACACGTGATTATCTCAAGGATAAAAGACATGCCTGTCTCAGCTAGGGCCGTGGAGAGACGTATTTCTGAAATGGCTGATAATGTAACCCAGCAGCAAACGGTTGCTTTAACAATTACACCTGTGTTCAGTGTTGCCCTGGACGAAAGCGTGGATATAAATGACATTCCCCGCTTGGCTGTTTTTGCCAGGTATAGTGACACAGAGGTACACGAGGAACTGTGCTGTCTTAAACCTATGTATGGAACCACCAAGGGAGAAGACATACTGAAGGCATTCACCGACCATTTTGAGAACAGAGGGGTAGACATAGGAAAGATTTTTGCAATTACAACGGATGGTGCTCCTGCTATGGTAGGGAAAAACAAGGGTTTCTGAAGTTGGTTGAGGAGAAAATTGGGCACCCCATTCTGAAATTGCACTGCATAATTCATCAAGAAAATTTATGTGCCAAGATCTCGAGCTTTGTTCTCAAGAAGGTGATGACTACTGTCACAAAAATAGTGAATTTTGTTGTTGCACACTCTCCTCTTATGCACAGGCAGTTTCAAGCTTTTCTTGAAGAGGTGGACAGTGTGTACAAAGATATACCTTTGCATTGCAGTGTTAGGTGGTTAAGTTGTGGGAAGGTATTGGAGAGATTTGTGGGATGCTTTGATGAAATCAAGGTTTTCTTATCAGAAAAAGGCCAAGACTATCCTGAGTTGGAAGACGGAGATTGGATTGTGAAACTTATGTTTCTCTCAGACATCACCAAACATCTAAATGAGTTCAATCTTCTCCTGCAAGGTGCAGGAAAAACGGTATTGGATTTGTACGATAATTGGAAAGCATTTGTTGCAAAGCTTGCAATCTACTCAACAGATGTGGAAACCGGCTCTTTCCGTTATTTCAAAAATCTGAAAAACTTATCTTCAATGCATCCAGTCAACACTTCTGATCTACAACTGTACATGCAAGAATTAAAGTCAGAATTCTCAATCAGGTTTCAAGATTTTCAACACATGGGCCCAGTGTTTTCATTTTTAATCAGACCGGACACCTTTAAATACAGTGACTTGGACACGACTCTCTTTGAGTGGATGGAAACTGAGGAATTAGAAATGCAGTTAATCGACTTTCAGGCCTCAACATTGTGGTCAGCTAAATTCAAAGATCTTCGAGAAATACTGAAAAGCAGTAAGAATGATCATGCAACATCCATCTTAAGGTCTTGGGCATCACTACCTGATAAATTCAATTGCATGAAGAAAGTAGCTTTTGCACTGCTATCAGCGTATGGATCCACATATCAATGTGAGCAGATATTTTCACAAATGAAGCACATCCTCAGCCCTCATCGCAGCAGGCTTACAACGGATCACTCTGAGGGTTGCGTGAAACTCAAGGTGTCGAAATATTCACCTGAAATTTCAACTTTGGTCAAAGGGAAGCAAGTGCAAGGATCGCATTAATACTAAGTGTATAAACTTCAAACCTAAAATAGTTTTTGTTACAGACAATAATAGATGCAGAAAATAAATAAATAAAAATTATATTTGAATTACATTTATTGTATGCATGTTCAGGAAAATACAATATAATTACAATGGCTATTACAGTACAATTATGATTTTAATTTTCCTATCCCCAGGATATATGTATATTATCTATAATAGTGCTTGAAAAATAGCACCTGGCACGCAAGGTACTTAAAAAAAAATGTATTAATTATTAACTGGCACAGAGTGTTCAAAAGGTTGCCGACCCCTGCACTAGACTGACCAAATTTACTTACGACTCTCACATGATTTGTGTTAATTGTAGAGGCCATTCATGTTCAATAGTGGATACATGTGATGATTGTAAAGACTGGAGTGAAAAGCAGTGAAAGGTTTTGCAGTCCCACCTTGATAAACTTGATAGGGATAGGAAGAGGAAGACAGCAGTTAGAGCAGCTAGTAGGCCTCATAGCATTGATTCTACTTGTAACCATAATGCTGAAAATGTTCCTTCCATTCCTCCTTCCCCCTTTTCAGCATTATCTCCTATCTCCAATCCTCCTACTTTTGTACCACCTACTCCAGTAACTGGCTCCCATGCTTCTGACCCTAATGCCATTGCCAGTGTCGAAGGTAGAATCGATTGCAAGTTTGATCTTATGGTAAGTTCTATGGTGGGCCCCGATCCCACTGGCTCTCCTAGATGAAGGTCACTGTCACACTCCCTTGAACCTGGGAGAAGACATACTTGAGATCCAAGGGAGGCTGGTGGGGTTTGCCCACGGGTAGTCGCCCCCTCAGTCGGATCTGCAACTCAGTCTGCGACTTCAGACAGCCGTTGGAAAGGCTTCTCAGTGAATGTGAGTGAGTTGTCTTCTGACTCGGACAGTTTGTGCCCCGACAAGAGGCGCCAATGGTGCTTTCCAGGGGAGTCATGCCCGTTGAAGAGACATGGGGAAGATGGATCCCAGTCTTCTCCTGTTTCCTGCAAGCAGTCTAAGGAGACTTCCTACAGTCCTCAACCCTCCTGCAGCACCTGGCCTAGTCCGCAGTATCGTTCTCCTGAACGCTTGTCCTCTCATCAGTATTTGACACTCCGGCGCCAGAGCTTTAAGAAACTGTCCTCTTCCAGATGCCACTCACTTTCCGGGCACCCAGTATCTTCATCCAAGCGCTCAGTACCAGCAGTCTCTTCTGAGCACCCGTTGTCTGCTTCTGAACACCTGTTGTCCACTTCTGAGCACCCTCTGTCTCCTGCACTCTTGGCACCAGTTCTGGATAAGTGCCCAGCGCCAAACACGTGTTCCGCTCTTCCTTTTGAGCTTTCCTACGACAGAGACTACAGATGCTTCCTTGGAACCCATCAAGTGGCAATTGGCAGATATCATGGGTTTTTTGCAGAAGGCCCCAGCGTTGTTTAAACCTCCTCAATACCCTCAGTTGTCTCCAATTTCTTCGGATGAAGAGGAGGTCGATATTAAGAACCTTCTACATCGGGGTTGTCCAGGTCTTTTGAGGTTTTTCTTGGCCAGTTATCCAACCTTCTTTGCCCCAACTGCTCCAGTTTCCCCTGCCTTGACTTTTCTCATGAGGAATCAGCCCAAAATCAGCACTTGTCTGCCTAAGATGGTTTTGTCCTCTTCCTCTAAGAAGGCCTTAAGGGAAGTCGATAACTGGCTTTTTCAGAAGAGCGATCAGGGCAAGGCTACCTTTACCTTCCCTCCTTCCTTGCTTACTCGCAGAAGGTATTTGTCCTACACCACAGGAGAAGCTCTCTCCCTGGGAGTTGCTACCTCCTCCCAGAGGGACTTCTCAGGCTTAACTGACTTGGCTCATTGTTCGGCCTTCTCTTCTGCTAAGATTATGTTTTCGGCAGCAGAGTTAGACCACCTTGTTAAAAACATTTTCAAGGTGTTTGAAGTCCTAAGCTTTCTCAACTGGACAGTCGGTGCATTGACCAAGAAAATTGAAGACTGCCCGGACTTGCCGAAGATTTCTCCGCAGATTGGCTAGGAGTGTTGTCTTGTGAAAACAAGGCAGTTAGAGACAGATCCCTTGAACTAGCTGCCCTTTTCTTGATGGGAGTAATGAAGAAGAGGGAGTTATGGTGCCCCTGCACAACAAGGGAGTGACTTCAGTACAGAAATCGGCATTGCTCCTTTCTCCCTGGGACCACTCGTACCTATTTTCTCCGACCGCGGTAAAGGAAATAGCCACAGATCTCAAAGAGAAGTCCAGCCAGGATATTCTTTCTTGGTGTTCAAAGCACCCCAAGGAGCCTGCTCCGTTTGGTGCTAAGATGACCTCACCTCTTCACCCCCAGCACTTTCTTGGGGCTGGACAGAAGTTTCCCCTCTAAGTCCCGTGCAATGGTATGTTTCTCAGTGAGATCATTCAAGAAATCCTCCTCCAGACCCTCAACCAAGAAGTGATGTGCATGTCCTTCGCGCGCCTGTAGGAGCTAGACGTCACCTTTTTTGGGAAAGGTGGAGCATCAGAGGAGCAGGGCCATGGATTGTTCAGGTTTTGAAAGAAGAGTATGTCATTCCCTTCAGGGAGTCTCCTCCCTTAGTTACCTTTCCAATT
Organism: Macrobrachium rosenbergii; assembly: GCF_040412425.1. Classification (NCBI taxonomy): domain Eukaryota; kingdom Metazoa; phylum Arthropoda; class Malacostraca; order Decapoda; family Palaemonidae; genus Macrobrachium; species Macrobrachium rosenbergii. The sequence continues at coordinate 20,930,531 of NC_089745.1, forward strand.
CCATTGACCGCATATTTGCAAGGCTCCACAAGGTATTTGGCCCTTGCTGCAGAATTTGCTTCCCTACTCTGGAACGAAGCCGTAGAGGAGGTAAAGGACGCCTCTTCAGAAGGGTTCTACAACCGCCTCTTTGTGGTCCCCGAGTCATCGGAGCGTTGGAGACCTGTCCTGGATGTCAGCACCCTGAACTTCTTTGCCCAGAAGATGAAGTTCAGGATGGAGACGACCCAGTCTGTATTATCATCCATTCATCAGGGTGACTGGACACTCGACATACAGGACACTTACTTCCATGTTCCAGTACACCTGGAATCCAGGGAGTCTCTAAGATTTCGGGCCTTATGCTTTGGCCTGTCCACCTCTCCACAAGTGTTCACGAGGGTTATAGCCGCCCCCCCCCCACCATCTTCTAAGGATCAGCGTCTGCCTCTACCTGGACAGTTGGTTCCTCTGTTCATCAACTTCTCCTTGCCCAAGCGCTAGGAATCCTTATCAGTCACCAGAAGCCCCAAATGTCTCCCGACTCAGGAGATTCTACATTTGGGCATGAAGATAAATTCTTAGACTTTTTGGTTTTCTCTGTCTCAAAGAGGATAGAATCTTGCCTGCAGACAGTCTACAGTTTCCTCGATCTTCCATCCTGCTTGGCCAATTGGTGGATTAGCCTGTTAGGGACACTGGCCTCCATCGAACAGTTTGTAAGGCTAGGCAGACTCCACGTGAGAGTGCAGTAGTTCTTTTTCAGGGCCAGCTGGAACAGAAGAACACATCCCGGCTCCTTTGTATTCCCCATCACGAAGGAGATCAAGTTGGACCTGCATTGGTGGACATTCACAGAAAGACTTTCGGAATGGAAGTCGATGCTACCTGTGAACCCAGACCTAAGCTTATTCTCAGACGCCTCAGATTTAGGTTAGGGAGCCGTCCTGGGGAATAAGGAGGTTTCTGGGTCATGGTTCCCAAGTCAGCAGAACCTTCACATAAACATCAAGAAGCTAAAACCCATCCACCTAGGCCTTTTAGCCTTCTCAGACTTGGTCATCATCAAGACTATCGTAGTGAACTCGGACAACATGACAGCTCTCGCCTACATCAAGAAACGGGGTGGGACTCACTCCTTTTCCCTCTGGGAGGTGACGAGGGGTCTCCTACTTTGGTCAGACCAGAATCGAATGAGATTAGTGACTTGCTTCATCCCAGGGAAGATGAATGTCCTAACGGATTGGATGAGCTCAGTTGTTGGTGACAAGTCGTCCTTATGGAGTGTACACTAGGCTCACAGGTCTGCGACCGCCTTTGGAAGGTGTGGGACAGACCACTGCTGGATGGATCTGTTTGCCACATCGAGGAACCACCGTCTTCCTCTGTTCTGCTCTCCGACCCCGAACCCTCTGGCATGGGCGACAGATTCCATGTTACAGAATTGGTCAGACCTGGACCTTCCCGCCATTTCAGCATGGTCAGGGAAGTCATAAACAAGTTTCACTCACACTCCAGTGTGACAGTGACCCTGATTGCTCCATTCTGGCCATGAAAGGAATGGTTCCCAGATCTTCTGAGTCTTCTAGTGGACTTCTCCAGGCTACTCCTGCAAAGTTCTCATTTGCTCAGACAACCGCACTTCAGGAGGTTCCACCAGTGATTATCTGCTCTTGCTCTGACGGCCTTCAGACTGTCCGAAGACTTGTTAGAGCAAAGGGCTTTTCAAGAGCGGCTGCAGAAGCCATCACTAAATGCAGATGTCAGTCATCCGCCAAACTTTACCAGTCTAAGTGGACAGTCTTTCGGAGATGGAGTACTAGATGTAACATCTCATCTTCTAAGACAGCTGTTACTGATATAGCGGGACTTCCTTCTCTTCTTAAGGAATTCCAAAGGACTCACTTCTTCCACAATTAGAGGATACAGAGCTATGCTTAGTTCTGTTTTTAAACCTAGAGGGTTAGAGTTATCCTCTAACCAGGATCTCTCTGATCTAATTAAGTCTTTTGAGATGTCCAAACAACCAGATAGAGACACTGTATCTTGGAATCTTGATTAGTACTTAAATGGCTAACAGGCCCTCCCTTCAAGCCTCTCCATTCTGCCTCTCTTAAGAACCTAACCAGGAAGACCCTTTTCCTTGTCACTTTGGCCACAGCCAAGTGCATTAGCAAACTTCAGGCCATCGACAAACAAGTAGGTTTTGCTCAAGGAGATGTTGTCTGCAATTTTACTCTGGGCTTCCTGGCTAAGAATGAGGATCCTTCTAAGCCTTGGCCTTGCTCATTCTTAATCAATAACCTTATGGATATCCTCAGTCCTGAAGAGGAAGAAAGAGTTCTGTGCCCAAGTTGGGCTTTGAGATATTAATTGGACAGGACAGCCAAAGTCACGGGACCGTCCAATAACCTTTGGTGCTCGGTCAAAAATCTCTCCTGCACCCTGTCTAAGAAAGCATTTTCATTCTTCCTTCAAGATCTCATTATGGAGGCACGTGGTAGGATTCGAGAAGAGATTCTGCCGTCCTTTAAGGTCAAGGTACATGACGTCAGGGCAGTCACCACATCGTATGCTTTTAAATACAATATGTCTCTCTCCTCAGTTGTACCACCTCGTATGCTTTTAAAAACAATATGCCTCCCTCCTCAATTGCACAGGCGACTTACTGGAAGTGTGAGTCTATTTTTGCTTTGCATTGTTTACGTGACATTGAAACAGTATGTGATAATTGCAGTATCCTGGGACCATTACGGTGGCTGGCATGGTATTAGGGGAGGAAGCATAGGAAGCATTCCTTTTTATCCTTCACCTCTTTGCCTTGATGAGGGTATCGAGTTTCTGGGGAGTCTCGGGGTACGATGTACTTGGAATGCACACCAGTTTTTTAGTGGATGGGTGGTTGTATTTTAATTTTCAGTGTAGGTGACAGTGTTGTCTGGTCATTGTTTTTTATGGTACTGCACCTAGAGCAAGGGCACCTGTCTTTTGTCTTTGCAAGTCATTGGACTCTTTCCTTCGCTTCAAAGCCTCACTTGAAGTAGAGGCACCCCATGGCTCTTACGCCATGCTACTACGGATTAGGAGAGCACCGACCAGAGGCAGTAAACACCTGCAGTAGCTCCTTAATCAGGCAGGGAAAAACAAGCATTGTACCAATGTTAGCAAAATTTTTCTATTTCAAATTCATTACCATTACTGAATGTTTTGGAGTAGAATGTGTCCATGTAACCCCCCACCTGTCGTGTTACTTTAACCCTTTTGAAGGGTTAAAGTATTGTTTGTTTGTCGTTTTAGGATATTGAGTGTCAGGGTTTTTCCTAACAAACATTTTATATAGGTAAAATTAGTGTTGGTGTTTCCCCAAGAGTTCGAGTGGTGAGATCGGAGATGAATCTTGGCTATATGTTAAATAAACTTATCAGCCTATTGACTGGAATGTCACAAGTACTTACAGGCAGTCCCTGGTTATAGGTGGGCTCGGTCATCGGCGATCCTGTTTTTCGGCACTTGTCTGGCGACAAAAATTGGCGATTTTCAGTGCCAATATGCGCCGATTCCTGTTTATCGGCGCCAATAATCACATATTGGCACCAATACGTACCTAATAGAGGCACTGATAACTGAAAATCAGTGATTTTCACTTATCGTCACCGCTGTCGGAACGGAACCCCCGCCGATAACTGGGAAATGCCTGTAACTGTTTTCTGTGATCAGTCTAAGAGGTTAATTCCAGTTTTTTAACATACAAAATACTTTTCTAATGGTTTTCTTCTAATTTGTTATATATCTTTCTCAACTCATTTTGACTCTTTTGATAATTTGGTTATAAGATTAACATTTCATATAAAATTTGATTAGCTGATATGCTGATCTTGCTGTTTGCTACTATGTCTCGAGAATACACTCATGCATGCATCTCTCTCTCTCTCTCTCTCTCTAATATAGACACATTTTGTGAATTAGCCAAAAGTCAGAAAAAAAATGTTTTTAAAAGTTGTCTCTCCTGTTTTATTTCCATTGTTTTCTGTCAGCTGATCTTGCTGTTAACCACTATGTATTGAGGATATGTATGTATGTACATATAACCCCCCCCTGTCATTTTTATTGTTGGCAATTTTTTGTAAATTAACTAAAGTAAAAAAATATTTATAAAAGTTCTTTCTTTATTTTACTTCCATCAACTACTCTTGCTGTTTACCACTATGCGTCGAGAAAGTGTATGTATACCCACGTTTGTATCTCTCTCATTTATGGTGTGGACATGTTTTTTGCAAGTTAGCTAGACGTCAGAAGAAAATGTTGCTGAACTTTATTTGTTTTCATCAGCTGCTCTAACTGTTTACCAGAGAATATTTATATAAACACACCTCTCTTGTGTATTTTTTGTAAATTAGTTAGAAGTCAGAAGAAAATGTACAACTACTGGTATTATTTACTCACACCAGTGTACTAACTGCCACAGAATTTGAGATCCTTTTTTTATTTTAAAATTAGTCCTTGCAGCATTTAAGTAAATTTTAAATACATGGACACACAGCTTCATATTTTTGAAAGTTTGAAAACAGATATTTGTTTGTGGAATACCTGCTGTATGTTGTTCAAGGTTGGTAAAATACAGATGAAGACTATAAGTGCATTGTGAATATAGCATAAAATGCTCATGGAATTACTGTATAGTATATTCAGTCACTTCATGATTGCTTTGTAAATGCTAAGTATTGCATCTTTTATATTTGGTCAAGTGTTTAACAGATAAATAGGCCTCATTTTAACGCAAGTTCCAACAGCAGTTCCCAGACCTGTTGCACCTATTATTGAATATTTTGTAGCAAATTATTAAACTAACTTCCTCAGGCAGCTTCACCTCCAGAGGTCCTGCCATAATCTCCAGTTATGGAATGTAAATGCCAAGAAATGATTTCGTAGTCTTTTAGATAAAAATGGATTTTGCAGTGTAATTTGAATGCCTGAACCACATGTATAATTTGTACCTAGCAGAGTGGGCCAAGTTTTTCCATTGATGTTGAGGAAAGCACATTTCCTTTCAGGGATGCTAGGTATCATTCTTTTCCTAAGCGAATTGAATAACTTGGTCTTGTCAGCAGTGAAAGTATACAGATCAGCATTGTCAAAAGTGATAATGCCCACAGGTATCACCCAAAATCTTAAGAACCAGTGAGATAACAGCATATCTGATAAGAAGTCTGATAAGAGTGGTTTGAGTCCAAGCATTGTCTCAGATTTGCATATCTACTAGCATTTGTTCATGCCAACAGGGTGAACTTTTAGAATTCCTACACTTACTGCCAAGAATTAGGTATCCAGAAATCCAGATGATATATCTCCATTGTTTGCCTTGTGAACATTATGGCATTTTATGAAAGAATTCAAATTGGAGGTTTTATGGAAGAGTTCAAGTTGGAGATTTTATGGAAGAATTCAAATTAGAGATCTGTGCCCATCCTGTGCATACCTGTAGAAAACCAAATAGTACAGAACCAATTATTTCCGTGAACTTCCAATGCAATATTGCCAAGAAATGTGTATCCTTTTTGGTTAATAAAGATAATTTGAAACTTTATGAGACAATGCCTGCAGGAGAATTTGATTTTGTCAACATTGAAGTACCTAATGGAAGAGTGTTATCTACTGTGTAGACATTCTTTCTGCAGAAATGTGTATTGCTCATGCCCAAGTTATCAAACCAGAATGTTGGCAATGCCAGTCTGCTTTCACTTAGGTAATTGTTTTCTTGGGGCTTCATTCAATTTTTCCTGGTGACATATTTTTATAGGGTCAATAGCTTGTTGTTAGATGTTGATTTTCTTGATCATACATCACCATTTACCTTCTCTAATATGGTAATTTTCACTCCATTGAAAACTTGGTATGTAACTGCACACTCATGAGTTTCCCCCATACCCACCCTTTTTACTGTACCCACTTGAATACAATTATTTTAAGGGCAAGCACAATATATAGTTTAATGATAACCGTATTCAACAAAATAAATAAAAGAACATTTCATAATAAAATTCAGCATAAAAGATGAACAAAATCATATGTCACCGCGGTGATGCACAGCTGACTTGAGTTAGAGGGAGGGAGCATTTATATTGTTGAGGAGAGAAGGAGAGAGTAAAAACATTACTCCATGTACGTAAAAGCAATAACAATTCACATAAAAAAAAATAAAAAGGGAATTTCACAATAAATTTAACATAATGATACAATATAAAGCAAGTCAAATGCAATTCAGTAACAATAAAAAATCGAAAGTCTTACTTGAGTGAGTGTTGGGATTGCGCTGAGTGAGACAGTAGTGAGGAGAGGGAGGAGATGGTGGCGGGTTATTAGATGGGAGATGGGGTCCGCTTCCGACTGACTTTCCAGGTGGGGATGGGCTCTATCACTACATTTTGCCCGTTTCTTTCACTTACACTCAATTCGCCCAAATCACTTCTTTTTATTACAGTAAAATGCCCATCGAGTGACACTTGCTTTTAATGATTTTTTAGCTCTGTAAAAGTAACTCATCCCTATATCATGAAAGACACTGGCTCTGAGTTCAGCTTCTGCACGCCTCTGATTGTTAGTTTAAATGACTTCCTTATGAAAAGTTTTTTTATCTTTTCTTTTCTTACTTGCATTCTTTACTTATTACATATTTGTTTGCAAAATCTTCATGTTTATTGGATTCTAATTTTAAACTGCCATTTGCCAACAGTAAGTTGATGTGTTATGGCATAATTAATCTCCTTCTTGCACTCAAGATCCAAGGGTTAAAAACAAGTCGACAATCATACACACGTGAGGGGTTGTTTTCACATCTGCTGGATGCTGATTACTCTCTCTCTCTCTCTCTCTCTCTCTCTCTCTCTCTCTCTCTCTATATGTACATTCACACAGACACAATCGGACACACACACACACACACACACACTCTATCGATTCCTTTAATTATCCTTGCAAAATATGAATAAAATTGATTTTGCGACCATTTTGGTTCCCTCAAGGGCATCCTGTCTCTCCTCCCTCAATCCCAGCCAGCTGCATGCCAAGGAACCACTGTAGATGGTAGACCATAAAAGTTACCTTAAGTCTATGAGTAAAAGTATTTGGGTGGTTTCTATACTGATCTTCAAACCATATTCCGATCTGATGAAATGCTGATGATTTCTTATATATCTCCCACTAGAATAACAATTCTGTATATGTAGAATAAGAATGATCATATGCCAAGTTAGAAAAAATGTTCAGGTTTCAAAAGCTTAAACCTTATATTTCACTTGGGGTCTGGCATCCCTCCAAAAGTAGGTAAACTGGGAGTTGACAGATTGGAATAATATGGTCTGCTGGGCCACAGTTTCAGGTTTGGTTGTTTTGCAAGGTTATTGGCTCCTTAATGTATTATGGTGAGAGTTCTAGTCTTATATCAGCATGACTTTATTTGATAACTAAAGTAACAGATTAGTGATTGCAGGAATGCTGAACACTAAATGAAGGTTAATTATATTTTACTCTAACAAGCGCAATACAGTAACAATGAATGAAAATGTCTCAAACAGAAAAAGATGAACTTTTAATCCAAAACCTCATCACCTCATGGTAGTATGTTTGGGAAAAAAATGACATACAACTATTCAGTGATTCCAGTGCCAAATATGCATACATGTAAGTGACACAGATAATGATAAGGTGAATATACCACATAAAGTACAATAATTTTGATACCAGAAGTAAATAACCCGGTACTGTAAGGTGGAGCACCTAGAAGTAAAGAGGTGCTTGTGGATGGTTACTAAATTGAGGCTTCTTGAACATGACAGAGCTGTGCCATGTTCTTGTTATGCACTCTGGTTGTCCACTAAATGAGTGTGTTAGCATTTCAGTAATGTAAGAGGTTTTTATCTTTGAAATAGTAAAGTTTTTGAAAAATTATACATTAATGACATACTTCAACCTTTTTACAGATGAAGATTGAATGTAACAAGCATGACTACATGTGCTGTTTGTGGTGTAGAAGTGGGCCACTATCACTGGTCTTGAGAGTTGATCGTTCAGGGTTTGTTCCAGGTGAAAATATGAGCATCAACGCTGAGATTTCTAATATGACACGAGTTAAGATTAACTTTTCAAAGGCACAAATCCACCAGGTATAGTACTTTGTTTTTACTATGTTGTATAAAATTTAAATGACAAACCCATCAATCATAACAGTCTTAATTCACAGTGTCGAATTACTCTAGACACGTAACCTCACAATTTTTGGAGGAAAGTAGTTCAAAAAGTGACTGTTGATGAATGAGGGCCTTGAACTTACCAGCAGGAAGTAACCACCTTCCTCATTCTTTTGCACATTTTGTGGTTAACAACAACCACCAGAAATCTCACAAGCGGTTGCTGTGTCAAGTTTAGAATAGAAAATAAAGTTAATTTCATTCACATTTTTTCCATTTTCATTACCTTGTACTCTTTCTTATTTTATTCTTTTACTGTTTTGGATTAATTGGAGATAACCTATTGCTGATTACTCTCAAACTGCTCAGACTGTGTTTTCTGGCTGTCTGTAATTCAGTCAGTTATTACTAATGTTGCCTTGCATTGAATTTCTTCTCGCTGTTTCTCAAGTGTAATTCAGTAATTTTCTTCTCCTGATATTGTATGTAATTCCTATATCTGTTAGTGGTTTTTTATTTGCAAACTACCAAATGAGTTGGTTTGCAGATATTGCCCTGAGGTTTTTCTGTCATTTACCTCAGGTTTGTTATAAATGAAGTACAGGTGATGGTATGCTAGGAACATTATTTTTTGGGTTATGTATATTGTTATATTCTGAGGCTGGTTGGAAGAATGAAATTGGATTTTACTGTCATTTGCCTTAGGGGCCAACACCTAGTGCTCAGAATATAGTTAGTTATAAATGATTTGTTTAACCAGACCTCTGAACTCTTTTAGGGTTCTTCTCAGGCTGAGAATATAAGCAATAAATGTAATGATTAAGGTGACTTGCCTTGATATCACATCTATTCAAACAGAGAAATGGGGGTTGCCTTTCAAACCAGTCAATTAACTTTAAATTGAATTTATTTACAAACTGAGCAATCAGGAAATTAATATGAAATGGCTGACTGAGCAGCAAACAAGGCACGTACAATGTGCAGTAAAAGCAAGACTGTGTAGCAAATAAATAAATCTGAAAGGGCTACAACCCTGAAAGAGTTTGACTGCTGTTGAGACTGGCTGCTACTTCTAAGTTTAGCGCAACATGAACACAGAGGGGAGACTGTCTCAAGTGCCCCTGGACCGCTGATAGAAGACTCTTGCATGTAGCAAGATGGCAGTTAAACGTCTAAGGCTGTTTGGTTCACATGGGCAGGGACAGACCACTCGAAGCATTTAGCTAAATGCAGAAACTTTCAATTAAACATCCCACTGAAGAATCAAAAACCCATAAAATTAATCAAATCACAACCTCATCAAATCAACCCTCAACAAGACCAAAGAATAGTAATAATAATAAACCTAAAAATTCAAATAAAAATTTTGTGCCAGCACATCGGAGATCCAGTATGCCTATACCAGAAATTCCTAACAAAAATATTTCAACATCCAGTAATGGAAGCATAGTTGGGACCCAGAGATTAGAACCATTCCTTCAACACTCGGAACATGATTTATCTTGCGGATGTCAAGAGTGTTTCATCATTACGTACAATCGTTTACCTAACAAAAATGAAAATATAACCCGAAATTTCATAAATAACTTTACTAGGTTCCGAAAATGCCGTTTAACATTCCATCAAGATGGTGAACTATGCTCAGAATCCTTAAAACTAAAGAAAAACATGATAAAAACTCAAATATATTTGCTAATAAGGAAATATGAAGAAGAACCAATCAATGCATCAAATATTCAGCAATCAAACCTAGCTGCAAAGAAACCACAAAGCAGCACAAACTCCCTTAAAATGTTACGGGATATAGCTAAATCATCAATTAACTTACAAAATCTAACGCCAATCCCACCAAACAATGACCAATAAAATAATTCAGTGGAACATGAATGGATTTTCTACTCGGCTTCAGCTAGGTGAAATCCAGATAATACTAAAGGAACATAAACCTGTTTGCATATGTCTACTGCATATTGGTACAACTCCTAAGAACTTTAGAAACTATAAATTAGCTTGCCACTCACCAATAGCGGATGGCAAGCTAGGAACAGCTATATATGTTCATAACGATTCAACTTATGAACCCTTAAATATTACATCACTGTCATATCAAATAACTGCAATCAAATTGCATATGCCAGACAATCAAATTATCTCTATACTAAATCTATATAATCAGCCAAATTTTAACTGAAACTTTAGTGATTTACCACAAATAGTAAATAATGTAAATGGCCCCCTACTAAAAGTAGGCGACTTTAATGCCCATAATCCATTGTGGGACAGCGCACATGCTAGTAACTTGGCCGGCTCAAACATTGAGAATTGCATAAATGTTCAGAATTTACATTGCCTGAATGAAAGTGATTCACCAACGTACTTCTCAAAAACTCATTTAACCTTCTCCTCAATAGATATTTCATTATGCTCACTGGAATTAATTGAAAAACTGGAATGGAATGTCCTAGACGACTCATATACTAGTGATCACTTTCCAATTGTTTTGAATTATTTGAACAACCAAAAACAATCATTTCCCATAAAATATAACTTACTGAAAGCTGACTGGGATAAATACAATTTACAAACTAGAAATATCCCTCCCTGCCCATTAAATCAAAACAATAATGTCACAAATGATTTCTTTTCCAGTTTTGTAATCAGTGCTGCAGATAAATGCATCCCCTAAACTTCTTCAACCCCTAATATATCCCCCGTTCCATGGTGGTCTAATAATTTATCTCTCTTAAATCGAACCAAACACACACTGGCACGTAATTTGAGTAGACTAATGTCTAGATTAAACACCCTTAATAAAAGGCCCTTGTAATATGAACAAACTAAATAAGATAATAGTTATAAGTATAACTATTGATCACATTAAACCACTTTACAATAAATATAATGCAAAATTTCGAAAAACAATAATATTCGAAAAAGCTCAGTCGTGGAAAAATTATATATCGGAGTTGTCACCAAATACTTCAATTAAGGAAATATGGCACAAAATCCGTAAAATCAATGGTAAACATGTAAGACCACCTAGAAACCCAATACTATATAATGGCAAACTAAATCATAACCTACAAGATATTTCAAATATATTAGCCAAACATATAGAAGATATTAGTGCTTATTCTAATTTAGATGAACACTTCAAAAGAATTAGAACACAAAAACTAAATCATACACTTAATTTTGAAACTGATGAGGACCTTGATTATAATCAAGAATTCAATATGAATGAACTTAATTTTGCCCTAAAATCATGTCGATCATCAGCTCCGGGGCATGATATGATTTCTTTTGAAATGACCCAGAATTTACCCACACTAGCTAAAGAATTCTTATTAAAATTATGTAATAGCATATGGCTAATGCATGTCTTCCCAACTAAATGGAGACATGCAATAATCATACCCATCAGTAAACCAGGAAAAGACCCTAGCAACCCCACTAATTATAGGCCAATATCTCTAACAAGTTGCTTGTGCAAACTGTTGGAGAAAATGGTTAGTTTGAGATTAACAAGTGTCATAACAAAACACTCAATTTTATCACCTACCCAATCGGGATCAATAGCTGGTAGATCTACACTAGACCTGTTAACTCAAATAGAACATCATATTAAAAAAGGATTTGAAAAGAAAAAGCTGACAGTGGCTATTTTCTTTGATATAGAAAAAGCATATGATACCACATGGAGATACAATATTATGCACAAACTCCACAGGCCCAATATTCGAGGTCACCTTCCAATATTTATCAATAATTTTCTAACAAATAGTACATTTCAAGTATGCATAGAAAATACATATTCAAATTGCTACATACAAGAGGAGGGTATCCCCCAAGGCAGTGTTTTGAGCTGCATCTTATTTGCCCTGGCAATAGATGACATTACTATGAACCTGCCTGAGGGTGTACAAAACAGTTTGTATGTTGATGATTTTGTAATTTATTATTCAAGTTATTCTTTGAGACATGGTCAAAGAATACTTAATATAGCAACAAATAATATAACCACTTGGACCAACTCCGTAGGGGCTTCAAGTTGTTTGTAAATAAAACAAATGGCATTGTCTTCAACAAAGACAAAAGATGGTTGAAACAACAAACCATTAAGTTATATCTTTATAATGAAGAGATAAACATGTGCAATAGTGTTAAATATTTGGGTATAATTTTTGATCAACATTTAAATTGGAAAGATCATGTCAAATATATCAAAGCCAAAGGATCTAAAGCCCTTACTTTATTAAAGAAAATCTCACACACCAAATGGGGTGCAGGACGAGACACAATGTTGTACAATGCAACAGTACTATCAATTATAAATTATAGCTGTCCAATTTATTCAACTGCCTCAGAAACAACTTTAAAATCTCTAGATGCTTTACATCACGAGGGAGTACGTATATGTACAGGAGCCTTCCGCTCGTCTCCAACTGTCTCTATGCAACTGTCTCTATCCTACCAGAGGCAGGCCAACTGCCTCTAAAATATTTCAGAGATCTAATTACTTTAAGAAGAGGTTTATCCTTCAAGCAGGCATATCTCCTGCATCAAATAAATTTCAATCAAAATACAAATAATAAAAATCAAAACTCATTTACTAAAAAAACTAATCATCTAAATCAAAACAAATTTACCCAAGAAATCATTTACCATGGACAAAAACATATTTATCATATCTTTCAAAGAAATAATCATCTATTGAAATGTTCAACATGCCATAACATGAGGGTAACCTTCATAATTCCACAGATGGATCCAAAAATGAAGCTGGAGTGGGCTCATCAGCCTATTCAAGTGATAAAACTATCCAAATGGGCCTTCCTCTAATATCATCAGTATTTACAGCTGAATTAACAGCCATACAATTGGCTCTCAAGATTATAACAAAAAAAGGAATTCCTTCAGCACTCATATTGAGCAACTCAAGAACTGCAATTGAAGCAATATGATCATTTAAATCAAATAATCACCTTGTCCAAAATATCCAACGGGAAATTCATCAGTTAATTACAAACGGCCTTCAAATTCAAATTTGTTGGATCCCAGCCCATGTAGGCATTGAGGGTAATGAGAAAGCAGATAAAGCTGCTAAATTGGCTTGTACAATCCCCCCAACTACTATGAAAGCCCCCATATCAGACTGGCTAGCATCAGTTAAACCCTTAATTTATAGGGATTGGCAAAATGATTGGACAAATATACCCCCTCAAAACAAACTAAAACAAATTAAGAACGAAGTTAAAAAGTGGCATTCTTCTACCCAAAAGCAAAGAATTAATGAAGTAATTTTAACAAGACTCAGAATAGGACATTCCAGACTCACACATGGTCATCTGATGTCAACTCCGCACACAAACCCAATAACTTGTGAAAGATGTAACATCCCAATAACAATCAAACATATCTTGATTGACTGTCCCAGATGGCATCATGAAAGAAATACTTATTTACAAAATAAATCAATAAAGGGTATTCTAGCAGAAGGTAATAACTTTTCAATTAATAATATCATTCTCTTCTTAAACAAAATTAAATTGATAAGTAAAATATAATCTTCCCCCTTTTTTCCCTCCCTTCTTTTTCTTTTTTTTCTTTCCCTCGTGATTTTTTTTTTAATTTCCCCCCCTTTTTTTATTTATTTATTTATTTAACTACTTAATTTTTTATGTACTCTTTCCCCCCTTCTTTTCCCAGACCGAGAAGAACCCTAAAAGAGTTCAGAGGTTTGGTTAAACAAATCATTTATAAATAAATAAATCTAGAACACCTGCATGCATGCCTGTCCAGCACATGACAGTTTGCTAACTGTCCGTTAGAAGGGTATAAAAGAGAAGGTAGGAGTCCAGTCCCACACACACCTCTTTGCAACCGTACACCTTAGGCGAGAAGCTGCCTGTCTTCAAGAGCTGGGTGATCTACATGATTGTTGAGCAGCAGAACTCTAGGAAAAAGAGTCAAGGATCTTTGGGCAACATCCCGAAGGTAAAAAGGAGGCTAATGTTTGTTGTGACCGCATTCCCTTCCTTATTACCATTCTGACAGGATTCTTCCTGAATGCTAGGGGCAGACCAATGTCCCTGACCTTACGATATCTTGCCTGGAACATATTGTTGTCCACCATATTAGCTGTGGAGTACGTCTGTTTGATCATACATAACGTCAGAAGAAATGGAGCTCCTAGACACCACTTCTTGGCTGACTCGGAACCAAAAACGAGTTGTCGGCATTAGCTTGGAGGTGAAGTTCTAAGTGGTAACTCAAAGGCCTTCGGGCACTTGGTAGCCTTTAGGGTCCTTAGAAGCAGAAGGCTTATACACTGTTGATCTCCCGATGAATCAGGCAGAAGGATGGGAATTCGTAAGCCCAAGAGTTGAATCGTGGATGCAAAAGACAGCCCCTAGATGCCAACAGCATCTGAAGGAGGTCACTTATCCAAGTACTGACTAGCCCCAACATTTCTTACCATGACATCAAATTATGCCTTTAAAATGAAAATAACTCCAGTTTTGCTTCCTGGAGATTACCTTGATTTTTTTTTTTTTTTTTTTTTTTTTTTGTCAGAAAGACTTGACATACAACTCTGTAGATATGTACAATATATGTTTGAATCAGTTGTGGCTGTTGGCCAAGTTTTAGCAGTTATTCAGAAGGAGGGCAGTGCCTCTTACTCTTCTTCCTAATTGTCATAACATATTTTCATAATCACATGGCTAGAATTTGGATTCTGGGGTACTTCTTTTAACATTACAGTGATGGAGTAAGTGAAGAGTACAACCCATATCCTTGCTAACAAGTCTCCAGTGCATTTCATGACCCTTGTTAATTTTAGGGGCTCTGGGTTAAGATACTTTACTCCAGAGATTCACTGGCCCCTAGGCTCTCGCATACTCAGCTGGCTCAGGAGTAGCAAGAGTTATCATACCAGAACTGCTCTTTATGCTACTGTAAAATATTGTTTGTAGTAAAACCAATCCTGTTTTTATAAAACAAAATTGATTCATTAGATATAAACCCATCACTTCATAGAACATATTTCCTGCCACCCAACCTCGCCTCTGTTGCAGCAAGGTCAGGTGTCGCACGAGGCACTGCCTCAAGAGGCACTCACTTTGTAGCTATATATATAGATGGCCAGTTGAGAATTTTTCTTCTTCCTCTGGAGTCTGTAGAAAATTGTGTTGGACACAGTTGTACTACTGGAGAGTGTTAGCTGTGTTTATAAATAATTATTTTAATCAGCTCTCACTCTGTACATGTGTTGGCTAACAAATGTAAATGAATTTAATTTATAAGAAGTAATAGGTGAAGAAAAAAGAAAAAGAAATTTAGAAAGTAGGATGGATGTATTAAAACATAATACAGTATTGTATACATTAATCAAATTTGACATGTGGAACAGTGCTAAAGCAGTCTGGGAAATTGTGAATACATGCTGAGCTGGACTTGATACCATGTAGTGGGTCATAACTTGAAGTTTTGCAGATTGCTTACCCTTCCCAACCATCTACTTAACATGTCCAGTCAGCTTTTTTCTATGGAAAGGCTAATGGGGAGTGAAAGTAAAATCAGGGAAGATGATTTTTATTTATAAATGATTTGTTTAACCAAACCTCTGAACCCTTTTAGGGTTCTTCTCAGGCTGAAAAAAAGGGTGGGTGAAGAATACATAATAAATTAAATAAATAAAATAGATAATAAAAAAGTGGAAAAAATTAAAATAGAATAAAAAATCGAGAGGGAAAAAAAGGTGAATTATATAAGAACAGAATGGTATTATTAACTGAAAAGTTATTACCTTCTGCTAGAATACCCTTTATTGATTTATTTTGTAAATAAGTATTTCTTTCATGTTGCCATGTGGGACAGTCAATCAAGATATGTTTGATTGTTATTGGTATGTTACATCTTTCACAAGTTATTGGATTTGTGTGTGGAGTTGACATCAGGTGACCATGTGTGAGTCTGGAATGTCCTATTCTGAGTCTTGTTAAAATTACTTCATTAATTCTTTGTTTTTGGGTAGAAGAGTGCCACTTTTTAACTTCATTCTTAATTTGTCTTAGTTTGTTTTGAGGGGGTTTATTTGACCAATCATTTTGCCAATCCCTATAAATCAAAGGTTAACTGATGCTAGCCAGTCTGATATGGGCGCTTTCGTAGTAGTTGGGGGTATTGTACGAGCCAACTTAGCAGCTTTATCTGCTTTGTCATTACCCTCAATGCCTACATGGGCTGGGATCCAACAAATATGAACTTGAAGGCCGTTTGTAATTAATTGATGAATTTCCTGTTGAATATTTTGGACAAGGTGATTATTTGATTTAAATGATTCTATTGCTTCAATTGCAGTTCATGAGTCGCTCAATATGAATGCTGAAGGAATTCCTTTTTTTTATATATAATGTGGAGAGCCAATTGTATGGCTGTTAATTCAGCTGTAAATACTGATGATATTAGAGGAAGGCCCATTTGGATAGTTTCATCACTTGAATAGGCTGATGAGCCCACTCCAGCTTCATTTTTGGATCCATCTGTATAGATTATGAAGGGATTACCCTTCCGTCTTATGTGTTCCATGACATGTTGATGATACATTTCTGTGTTGAACATATATTTTTTTGATGATACATTTCTGTGTTGAACATATATTTTTTTTAAAGATGTGGTAAATATGTGGATATTTTTGCCCTTTTTAGTGTCATGGTGTGATCTGATTTGTTTCTTGGGTAAATTTGGGTATCATGTTATGTAAATTCAATAGATGATTGGTTATTTTAGTAAATGAGTTTTGATTTGGGTTATTATTTGTATTTTGATTGAGAAATTTATTTGATACAGGAGATGTGCTTGCTTGAAGGGATAAGCCTCTTCTTAAAGAAAGGAGATGGCTCTGTAGATGCCATAGTAATTTTGAGATACTGCTAGGTAGGGGGTGCAATAATTCTATATCCCAGTCTGGGCGTAATTAGGTAAGTCACTTTAGAAACACATAGAATAACACATATATAGGTTCTTGTTGTTTCCTATCCTTCATTGCCAAACCCTAATGGGTATCCTGAATAAAAGACAGCAGGTAATAACGTGAATGACTTTGTCATGCACTATTTTCTTTTTTTGTTTGAGACAGGATTTCTGAATCAGGAGCTAGGCCATTTCATCTCTTGCCAATTCCTTTTGAATGCTCTTTTGAGGATGAACTGTAGCTATACTATTAAAAAACATGTTATGACAAAGAAAAAATCAATTTTTGGTAGAATGCTTTGAGTCCTCAAACCCACCTGCTTTCCCTGATGAAAAGGCGTGGGCATTTGCAGGCATTTTTCTTTTACAAACCTAGCAAGTACTGTAATGGTGTTTTGGCCAACCTGTGCACTGTTGCCACATTTGTGTGAGAAGAGTGAAGGGGAAAACCAGGTAATCATTGTAAGCGAGGGAAAGAGCCCACTTGCCTTGAGTCCTTTTATACTCTATCACTTTGCCAAGACCCCCTGCGAGAGAATTCTTTGATATTGGTTGGTCTGTCTTAATGGAGACCTGGTGTTATTTTCTGAGTAATGCTGAAAAATATAGTTTGTTAAAGTTATGTATTAAGACCGAAGGTATTCTTGTGAGTATGATTGTATTGATTCATAGAATTTACTCTATAATTCTTTCAGAAAATAACATACTTTGCTCAAGGTAAACAAAAGGCGGAACATCGTAAAGTGGCTGAAAGGAAGCACTCTGAGATTGCTGCAGGTGGGGATGATATATGGTCAGGTGATGCATTACTGATCCCTCCTCTTCCTCCATCTCATCTTCAGTTTTGTAATATCATTAATATTGATTATGAATTTGAGGTAAGAACAATTTTCCTGTTTAGAGACCTGTCATTTTTGTGAAACATAAGTTTCTTTGTCTCTTTAATATTATGTTGTTAGTATGATTTTTATAAACATTAGTTTGTATGGTGTCCTATAAAGTATAATCATAATAAACCTTATGTGCTGGCATAAAATGCATGATTTAAAAAAATTTTTAAATCAATGTAATTCATGATGTATAACAAAGTCTGGCCTTCTTGAATACATCATTTTTATAAAACAAAACACATTTTTTTTTTAGTGTAGACACATTAATACGTTACTTATGTGCAGTGAAATCCTAGTTACACCATCCTGTACTGTTATGGAATGATAAGTTCCAACAATGGCCACTGCTTGTGTCTAGAACTGCATATCATGCTCTACTTCACTCATCATTCTTTGAATGCTCCGGAGAAGGTAGGAGACCACTTACCCTGTGATTAATGGGTTTAATATTGAAAATGTGTTTTGTGGTATAAAAACTTGTGTTTTTACATTAGAACTGCTATTTTTTCAAACCTATCTTGCAGAACACATCCAGATACATGAAGCAAAGTATTTCAAAGAAAATAATTCCAGTATGCATACTTAGCTAACTCTTAGATCCGTGCAGATACTCTGCTAATGTAAAATTTACCATGCCAAGAACCACCCGAAGGGAGAGGGAAGGGAAGAAGCCACTAGAGTTTATGATCAGGGGATTTATATAAAACTAATGGTAATGATGTTGTTTAAGTAAATACATGTAATATTATTGTGGAGGTAAAAGTAAATATACCAGCATTGAAGATGCACCCCAATTTTGACTCACACAATATAAATAAAAAAAATGATAAACATAAGCTGTCAGCACTCATGAAGTGATTGCTTGTTTTTGATTGGTGTGCTGCATGTATGTGATTGTCTAAATGCATTTGAGTATCATGACTTTGGTTTGTACAGCATATTGATCATTGCAGTATTTCAGTTAATTTATTTAAAAAATACTTTGTTTTATGGTTTTTCAAGTTCATTGATTTTAATGTCAAATAAACATTGTTCCTATGTGGATAAAAACCTGTCGCTTTTCATATATGGATTACCCTCCTGCACATGTACTGGACCATCCTGTGAACAAACTAACAAGGGTGATACCAACTGAGGTTGGGGGTGGGACAGGATATGTACCCTCGCACCAACTTTCTCCATTGTCCTTTCGGGCATGATTGTGTCTAGTTGTGACACTCGTGTGCTCTCTTTTTTTGTGTACCCTTTTTGTGCCTTTTCGTGTGTAATATGTCTCATTTCATCTTCCAGTGTTTCCTACAGTTGTTTTTAGTGAAGTGGGCTTTGTATCACTCGGGGTTACCTGGTCTCCCCCTGGGCGTTCAATTTGGGATTTTCGCTCTAAGAGCAGACACCCCTCAAAACACACCTGCTCCTCCCCACAATTATCATTGCTATTTGAGTGGCAGGAGGGATCTCGGCTCTCATTCTTACCATTGTTCCCAGTCCACAGACCACAGGAGTAGATATTACCCTTGTTTCCCTTCAGTTCCCTATAGAAGGTACCACTGCTCTTGCAGGAGACCAAAGCACTGTTCGTTTTCACATCAATCCCATAGGGTGGATTCATCCTCTGATAGGAGGGACAAGACTGCTATTTTCTCCTAAATCTTCGTCTTGTCCCACTATTGGGACACACGAGACTGGAATGGTGTGTTGCCCCAAGATGCTCTGACCCCATACCCTTAACCTCCTTCCCTGCCTTCCTCTTACTGTGGCCTCCCTTCAGCGACACATGAGGAAGGAGTCCTCCTGCGACCCATCCAACACTGGGTCACTGAGAGAGGAGCCAAGACAGGAAGCAGGAAGCAACTACTCCAATTTTGCCAGAGTATCGATGCCTTCCTGACTCCGTGGAGGCATTGAGTTGGGAGGAATCCATCCCCCTGTAGTCTACTTATTCCAACCTGGACTATCATTTTAAGAGGTCATTGCACTCATTTATGAGCTCAGTGGTCTTGGGGAAGCAACCTCTCTTTTATCTTTACCTTTCAGAGCAGATGCTCTTGAGGTGAAACCACTGATAAGGCTACCTTGGTCTGAGCATTTCTGTAATGTCTTGGTCTAGGTGAACTTGTTGATCTGTAGGTCATGTAGTTCCCTTGCAGCAAGTGGATTGTAAAAGATGCACTCCCCTCTTCTGGCCAGGCAGTGGAAGTACTACTACTTGCCCGAAGAGGCATATGACTTGCCTCTGTTTTGACATGACACTGTGCTGCCTCACTAATAATGTGCCTTGGATAAATTTCAACAGCAAGCAAGGTATCACCTTTAATTATACAGAGGTCAGTAACCTGGAGTTAGTCATAATGTCAACCATTCATGCCATTTCTTGCCTAGACTTGTAGTAGGGCACAATGACCACACTCCTTACGAAGGATCTTCCCTGTCAATCTTGTCAGAAAGCCAGAAAATTGTTGGTGTCAGGGACTAAGACCCTCACCTTCATGGCTTATCAGGCCTCAAATTTTTGGGTTAACACCATTTAGATAGAACACCATCTTATCATTAATGTTGAAGCATGTACAGATATTGTCTACTTACGGTGGGGTTAGGTTCCAAAAACCCCATCTTTTATTGGAAAAAATGTATCATCAGCTGAGGGCAATTACAAGGTAAGTTCATTTCGCCGTATTTAATTCAGAGAAAATTTTCTTGCTTATAGTTAGGTGTAAATGAATTTCTAGATACTCTATTTACATGGGACAAGGTAATTTTTTGTTATACAAAGTGCTTTCAAGTCGAAATATGACTTAAATACGTCTTGTTGTGAAATAAATTTAGTTATTTTTTTTGGTAATAGATGGCATTGGGGGAAGTTTTTGTGTAAAAAAAATCAACAGATTCCATTCACTATTTTCACTTGATTTCATCACAACACAAGCTTTATTCACTTGGTTTCATCATAATACAAGCTTTACCTATTTATCTTTTATTGGTGTGAAAACAAAAGTAAAATGTGTTCTTTCATGCCCAGTAGTTTTGATTAAAAAACTTTTATCTCGAATTTTATTTACAGTCGAGTTTGATGGCATATCAAGTTTATGGGAGTTTCTTCCACGTTGCCGATGCACAATAATTTATAATCATTACCAGCTTGAACATTGATTTCTCAACTTTAGCTACAACTTGCAGCTTAAATTTAGCAGTATATTTCCTTGCCGATCTTTTCTCCATAGCGAATAAGGTAATAATGTAAAAATATATCACTCCTATTCTACTTGTCGTTTGTAACATAACCGTAGTAATTGTTTACTATCTTTTGATGGTTAAAATGCAAGCAAAACAGCTGTAGTTATCCGATACAGTTGTTCATAGCAAAACAACTGTTTCTCATTCAGTTGTTTATGGCTGTAAGCATTTACTAACAATACTTTTATCTTTCTCTTTTACTTTTTTAACTTATTTAGCTAGAAGATGGGCAAAGAGATGGAGGAAAAGAAGTTAGTCTGTTGTAATTTGGTCTCTCTCTTTGCCTGATTGTACGCTGCTGCCTGTGCCTGCCACGCAAAATTTTGAAATATTTTCAAAATATTGTCCTATATCAATTAGTTGCTAACCCCATCGCAAAATCAAATTATCACAAGGCCAATTATCATAACTCAAGAATTTCCTGCATCTCATTAGTCAGCTCTCTGAGGAGCAGCTCCAATGGTGACTACTTTCTACTTTAATGCAGCTAAGGTGGAAGCAGAGGTCACTATCAAAAAGGAAGATTAATGAGATTTCCTGTCTCTTGAGTTGCTTCCTTCAAGCCAACTCAGGGGAGCAGACAGTTGACTTCAGAACGCTGATATCTTCTCAGCCTAATCCTCTCCCCTCCTAATAAAAGGAAACCTCGGTGGGACCATACCCCGACTTTATTAGCAAAAGGCAAGGACACATCTTGGCACTTTTGCCCCCGCCTTCCAATCAGCCCAAAAGAGGGCTCAAGGACATGAAAAAAGGTTCCCATCAAGATTGGCTTTCCCCTTCCTCTGCTGCCAGAGGTGGGGAGCTGCCTCTCTCACTGGTGGATAGTTGGAGCAGAGGAGAGTGTAGTTTTGGTTTTGAAGGTTTTCAAGGACTCTCTGCTGTGGATTCAGCTGAACATCGGGACCCATAACTCTTTTACTCCTCCTTCTGTACATTTTCCTCCTCCCCTCTTCCCCTTTTTTTGACAACCTTTGCATGGTAGAGTGCTCCCCACTTTTTTGCGGGGATAGGTTCCAGAACGCAACGCGGAAATGTAAAATCCCCTCCAGAAATACTTATAACTGCTAAGGTTAGGAAGTATGCTTACTAGAATACCATGAACTCCTTCGAGTTGAAGGCCATCTTTATAGTTCCTCCAAGCATTTGCTCATGAAATAGCAGGAAAAGTATTAGATATGGTGACTGACAACTTGATGGCTGTGGCTTACTTGAGAAATAAGGACAGCACTATATCCAAGTCACTGTGTCATCTAGCACTTGGCATCTTTATGTGGGCAGATATTAATAATGTTGAGGTAGTACCAAGGAACATTTCAGGAAGCACAATGTGGTAACTTACAACCTCTGGTGGTGACGTAGTTTCTTTAGTCAGAATGGTTACTGTATCCAGAGAGCTGCAGGGCTATATGGCATTGGTGGTTGTGGACCTGTTTGCAACGAGCTTTCCTTGGAAGCTGTAATAGTGGTGCTCTGCCCAGTCAGACTAAGGAGTTTGGAATATAGATGCACTGATGAATTCGTCACATTTTCAAAGATTCTTAGGGAACCAGGGGATTTTACAAATTAATGCCTAGAGGCTATCCAGTAGAATCTGAGAGGTAGATGATTTGTATAGGAAGCAGTCTTAAGTATTTCCAGTACTTTCAGGTCTTTAAACAACCTGCATCAGGCCAAGTTGAAATAAATTTATAATTTGGTGTGGCAAAAGTGGCAATATTCCATGCAAAATCACCATTCCTTTATTCTTGGATTTTTCCTCTTTTCCTTTGACAGTAAAAAGTTGTGGATCTCGGTCATCAAGAGCTTTGAGACTGCCTAGGGAACTGTCTTCTTCCTAGCTCTCTTACATTTCACCCAGTCATATTTGTCATTTTACAGATGTAGACTTTCTGAGTTAATAGCTTCTACATCTCACATACATGGTAAGTGTCCTTTTTGTTTGAATCACCTGATCTCTCTCAGTCTCCAAGTACTCTCCTAGATTCATCAAGTCTCGGTCACTACTGTGTGGCATATAGCAGCTTGATCCTCCCAACTAAAATGCAGTTCTGGTACCATTTATAAGAGTGATGGGTTTATGATGAAACAAATTTGAGTTTATACTAAAAATTATTTTTTGTTATTCATATAATGTGTTTCTTCCCCCCAGTGTAGGTGATCTCTCAGATATTGCCAAGTACAGGAAAAGGGAGACAGGTAATAAATAGGTACCCAAAGCACCTGGTAGTGTGAAAGTTTTGTTGCTACTGATCTTTTCTGTTAGATGAATGGAGTATCTGGTAACCTTAAAAAACCACAAAAAAGGCTATATAATATATTAGTGATGGGTGTGTATTAAAAAATAATTTTATTTTGTAATAAAATTCAGTATTATGCAAGTCCAGTTATCAAGATATGAGACTGGGTTTAACTGATACATAGGTTTTTATAATTTGTTAGGCTTTTTGTATACTCTAGATTTAATTTCCATTGTGTGGTATTATGCTTTAGTTTTTTGTGTTTTGTTTTATTTTACACCTAGATTTTGTTTATAAGGAGAATTTAGATAGCCAACCCAAGGTGAATTGATGTTTCTGTATTTCACACAAGGTGTTCTCAGAAATTGTGGATTGCTATATACTGTTGTTCACTGTTTCCCACATTAAAGATATTTTCACTGTAATTTTGCAGTTTGAGGTAGAGCCCTCTGGTTGTCATGGAGATCTTGAGCACAAGGTACCAATTGTAATAGGCTCAATTCCACTGAAGCAGTACTTTAACATCTTTGCCAATGGCTTTCCTGGTCAACCCCCAGTAGCAGGAGCACTTGTACCAGGACAGCCTGCACCAGGTTTTGCGTCACCTACGGCACCAGGCTTTGTGCCACCTACGGCACCAGGCTTTGTGCCACCCACAGCCCCAGGCTTTGTGCCACCTACAGCCCCAGGCTTTGTGCCACCTACAGCACCAGGCTTTGGGCAGCCAGAATACCCAAGTCAACCGTCATATAATCCAGCCATGCCACCTCAGCCAGGTTTTGGAGATATGAATCCTACTGCATACAATCCAAATATGCCTCCTCCTGCATACCCAGGTCCACCCCAGCCATCTGCTCCAATGTTTCCTGGTGCAGTGCAGTATCCAGGGATGCGTAAGTATCATAAATATTATTTAATAAAACTATTACTTTATAAATGTCTGCCCTAGATGTAGAGGTCAAGCCCTGTAGCAAAGTTGCAGTTTAAGAGCAAGTTGGCATATTTGTTAAAAGGTAATAGATTTTTGTCATATCTTTTCCACTATTTTCATCTTAACTTCTGGTAGGAAAATTACCCCCTCAGATTTGCAGGTTGTTAGGTTAGGGTTAGGGGGCCAGCTTCTCATAAATTCAGAAATTCTTGAATAAATTTTTTGTCCCCAAAATTGTGTATTTGACCAGCCCATAAGCTGTGGCTTTGGTGATACGGTACATTGTCTGCAGACTGAGCTCAGAACACCTCAGGTTATTTCAAGTCACCCATAACTGTTATCTTTAGGATGTATACTATAAGGTAACAAGACAGTTTAGTTTTGTGTCAGAGGTATTGTTTTTGCAACAGGTTCTGAGTCTTTGTTTCTCATCTGTACACAGACTTACAAATCATAATTTTGCCTTGCTTTGTTGTTTACAGCATTATGAACAGATGCATGGTTCTTAGTTAAAAAATTATTATCCATATGAAATTCAATAGTAATTAAAAAAATGATGAAAGGGCCAAGGTTCTGATATTCCTTAGTACAATTGCACAGATTTATGCAACCTATGGTGTTTATTCTTTATAACCCTATTGATCATTAGTTGAAATATTTTAATGTAGAAAATTCCAGTGTAGTCTATTTTAGAGATATAACTAACAAACCTTGACTGTCGTGTCATGTCATGTCACTGAGTGGGGAATGATTTATTTGGGATGTATCTTACATCATCATCAGGCTAGTCAGCATTCAAATAAAAGATCATATAGCTGACCTGATGATTTTTTTTGTTCACCTGCTCTCCACCAGGTGTTTTGAATGTTTTAGCTCTTGTCAGAAATCTTGCTTTAGCAGTGGGAGGTTGTCAGTGTTTCAGTTTTTTGGCCTTTGGTCTTTCTTGTATAGGATGTCCTCCATGGGAAACAAAGCCAAGAATGTCAGGTTCAGTAGAAATGGTTACTGTGTTAGCAGGCTGTTTAATTTGGAATTAGACACACTGTTTGTGCCAGCTACAGGTATGTAAAGAGTGATCTTGAAGAATGTAGGAATTGGTCAAAGCACTTTATGCTTAAATTTCTTAAACATAATAAAAATAATAAAAGAAGGGAAGCAGATAGAGTGAGGAAGTTATTACATAGTTCAGGATATAAATCTGCCTTCTCTCCTCTTTTTCAAGTGCCTTTGCCTTCATGTGTCTCTACTCAGACTCTGGCTTTTTCCTCTGCTACTAATTTAGGAAGACCTGAGACTTCTTTTTTTACCTCCACCTTATTCCCTCCTTTTGGATTAAGTGTGTTCAGCAGGATGTGAACCTTATTTTAGAACCAGTTAAAGGTTTAATGGGATTCATGTTAGGGACTGTTCCATGACCCCCCATAGTGTGATCTTTTTTGTGTTTCCCCTTTGAGGGATAAGGCATCGGTGTCCTTGCCTGTCAGTACCAGTTAAAGGTTTAATGGGATTCATGTTAGGGACTGTTCCATGACCCCCCATAGTGTGATCTTTTTTGTGTTTCCCCTTTGAGGGATAAGGCATCGGTGTCCTTGCCTGTCAGTAGCCCCAACTCGGGGCTAATCTGCAACAGTTGGAAGAGCCCTCTGCCAGGGAACTGGGTTAGTTTTCAGGGAAATGTGTTTTTGTGCCCTCTGTCATCTTCCTCTCGTTTACCACACTTCAATACTCATTTAATGCAGTTGCTGAAAGATCGTTTTGGTAAACATAAATCTTCTCACCAAATTTTGATATCAATGTCATTGGGATCTAGTAATGATAATGTTAGCACTGCTATGTGAGTTGCTCTAATTCTGATGATATTTTAACTCAGTCAGTTGTGGAACCAATCTCTTTTCCTATTTCTTGTTCTAATCCTTGTCTGCCATTCCTCTTTCTCCTTGAATTGCACCTGTTCAATCTTTACATCCCGTTTCTTCAGTTATCAGTGAGACTCTTTCTGCCTTTGTTAACGTTTCCTTATCCAGTTCTATAAGGGTTACAGAACCTTCGGTTATTTCTATGCTAGTTGCCATTCAAGCAGTTCTATTCTCCAAGGATTTACCTTTTGGGAGTGGCATAGGTCAGCTGAGACTGTTTTATGCAAGGTTTTGCTGGTGCTTCTCTTTCCCCTTTCTCCTAACCTACCCCATTTTCTTTGGCACCTGCATTGTGTTGACTCATTTGAGCCATAGCAGTCTTCATTTTCCTGTTTCCCCTTCAGTAGAGCCAAAGGTTCATTTTGAAGAGTCGGCTGCTGCCACCTTGTCTCTTTCTCTGGTAGAAGAGGAGTTTGCAGCAGAGGAGTCTCCTGTATTTGGGCACTTGCTGAAGCATTATGCCTTGCTGTATCCTCATTTATTGGAGGAAAGAGGTCCAGTAGAGACCAAGTCTGTTATCTTCAGGTATTTTGGCTCCCATTAAGTCTTTAAAGAAACCAAGAGTTTCTCATTGTGTTAGAGCATGTTTTGATGAGATTTCTCAGGCGTTGGCACACAAGGCCTCTTGTTACAAATACCAGCTCTTGTCTTTCTTCTTTAATGAAATTGCTCAGAGCCTCCTCTTATGATATGGGCACATTACCATTGCTTAAACCTTTTTCGGTAGATGATTCAGATTTCTTTGCCTGGCTTGAACCTTTGAAGAGATGTGCTCTTAAGACTGGCTAGGTGCTTTGGCAAATTGTAAGGCTCAGATTTTGTCCAGGTGTCTTTTTAGAGCTTGTGAAATTTTATTTGTTGCTAAACTTGCGCTCAATACAATTGCCTCTTCTCTGCACCAGCTTAAGTAATTTATGGCACCAGGTGTTATCAAAGTGTAGGAGGAGTCATTTACAGTTCTTGACTTGCATAAACAAGACTATTTCAGACTTTACAGGCAAATGTTCACATGCTTATAGTAACTCGGTTTTCAAGAAGAGAGAACAGTTATGCTCCTGTCTTTCATGATGTGTTTGTGTGTCTGCTGAATGTTTCTGATCATGCAGTAAACAGTACAGTATTTGCTATACATACTGTACAATCGCTTACAAAAATTTTAAAACAATTTCTTTAAAAAATAACAATAATGTTAGAACAGAAAACCATTAGGGAAAAATGTAGGCATAAATACTGGAAATATTTATCAAAAAATTTGACATGAGTGTTTAAATATGGTATTTTTATCCATTATGTTTAACACAATAATAAGATGCTTAGAAAGGCATAAATTGAAGTACGTAATCATAGTTAAGAAATACAGGATGGAAAAACAAATACAAGTACTGTACAAGTTTCTTGTAAAATGTGTCCTGTGCAGCAGACATGACTAAACTTCATCTGCTGAGCAGTAACTAGGATGTTAGAGGGTGAAAAAACTTTAAAAGTGTAGAATACTTGGTTTGTTTACACCATAACATGTAGACACAGAATTCCATTCAAGACCATGGGTACGATGATAAGTATGACATAAGTATTGTATTTAATGTCTGTTTGATGAAAGAGTGGTGAAATTATGAAATTTCTCTTATGGTACAGTAATGGAAAGGAAAAAAAGATACATAATCTGAAGATGAATAGACAACTACTTAGTCTAGAGTACTGTATGTCATAGCTAACCATTTTTTCCAAAAAATGTTTAGTGTTTTATATATACTAATGCTTAAATGGTATCCTGAGACAAGAACAACTTGAAAACAACATAATTATAACTGGTCTTTGTTACTAAGAAAACTAGTTTTAGCTATAGTCTGGAAGTTAAGAATGATTCTAGTTTTAATGAGTATTTTTAAGGGCCACTTGACAGTCCAGCATTTTTGCTTGTCTTGCACCTAGTAGAACTTGTTGATCTTGGACTCTTAGACTTGTACTATACCTTTAATTATAGTTACGTGGAGTGTAAATTTTAGACAAGTAACAGCCTGCAGGTGACAAATAGGAAAATAGTCATGCTGTAAATTGTACCTCAACTAGTTGTGAAGTCACTGTCTTACATGTGGTATATGATCAAGTACCAGTTTTATCCAATATTTAATGGTTTGCCATTGCCTTGTACAATAAGATAGCTTGCAGGCTATTGACTGTGATTGACCAAAACTTGGATTGTCTGTGGAAATGTATCTTTCAGTTGAAGAGATACAGACAGTTGTTTTGTCCTCAAGGAGTTACCCTTCCATGGCCTACCAGAGCTCACTGGTGACCAAACTGATATCAAAGAATTGTCTTTTACCTGGTCTCATGGCTGGGTATTGTGTCACAGTGATAAACACTGTAACACATGATGGAGTATGTAATGGTGTCAAAGATGAGGGCGCACTTTCCCAAATCTTTACAGCAAGGCTGTATACCCAGGTTCTTCCATTGCCCGAGGCTGTACACCCAGGTTCTTCCATTGCCAAAACCTGCTTAGAAGAAGAAGTGATTAATGCACATGTACAGTCTGCCATGTTGTCAACAACAGATGTGCATGGAGACCAAGAACCATCACTTTTCGTTGGTCAACACAGTAAGGTTTAGTATTACCACCACTCTGAAAAAATTCTACTTTTTTCTCTGATTTCATGAGCGAGGATCATGGAAACATCTGAAATAGCAAGATAAATGCTTAATTTTAAGTTCCAGTTCAAGTTTCAGTGTTAAACTTTTGGAATTAATAATATGTGTGTAAAAGCCGGAACCTGGCGTTTCTTGCCAGCAGATGGTCGGCACGTACTCATGGTTGATTGCCAGTTTCGTAAAGCGCAAATTGTTTTAAAGAATTTGTCATTCTAACTAAATGTTTTAACTAAAAGAAATGTTCCACAACTTACAATTAATATAGGAAATCCTTTCAGATTATACAATGTCTACAATAATCTAGGCAGTAAATGAGAATAATTTAGACTAGATTAATAGTGGATGTTGTCTGTAGCCTATAACCTAGGATTACATATCCTTAAGTGGCCTAGCTTAGACCAAGGACCCTAGGATCAGATAATAACAGCATCTGGGCAAATTAAATTGGTGGCCTAGCTATAAGGCTACATATTAGTAAATTTTTTCCTTTTATATAAGCCTGTGCACTTAAGCATGACCTAAATAATCCAGGACTAGGCAGTACCTTATATTAGGTTATGAGTAACATCAAAGATGTCCTTACCACAGAATGGCAATATATATAGTGGACATAATAGATGATTCCGACCAGGAAATTAAGTCAGTCATATACACCCCAAAGTTAGTACTGCATCCTGTAACTGAGAAGTGAGAGTGGATACAAATTCTGCCCAAACAAGGTCTAATGTTAGAATTCTGACTGGAAACAACAAAGTGGCCAATTCAGGTTAAAAAAACTTCAAATCAAAACAAAATAGGGGCGCCAATACTCACCCCTTATGATACTGATAATCCTTGGCTTCAATGTACATTTTCTCTCTTGATGGTATCTAATAAATGAGAGAAAAACTATGATCGAAGTTGTACATGTAGAATTTAGAGGCATGGCAGCATTCCCTAAAACAGAATGGCACCTGGTACCACCTTCACCAGACACGGAGAAACCACTAAAGGAAACGGTTTTCTTACCTGTGTCTGGGGCATTAAAAGCTATAAAACACACCCTTTACCGGGTCAACAGAAAATGGATCTCTACTTCCAATTTGAAGAAAACCCAAATTACTCACCAGGTAGCCCCAGCCTTCCATCCCTTCACTTTCAAAATAATTAATCATGTGAAGGCAGATTTTCAGAATTTTCTAGTGACTAGGAAATGGGAGACAATGGCAGAATTAAAGCCATTTGCCACTGTCATCCCAGTTTCAAAAAATTCCACCAAGGAATGGGCAATGCTTCAACCCTCTTTTGAAAGGAAAAAGCTCCCTTTAGATATAGCTACTCAGCAGTTTGGGACTCTGTTACGAACCGAGGTTTTCGGCCCTTAAGAAAAACGCAGGATTAGATGGAAATAATATTGGGGCTGCTCTGGCTAATCGACAGCTCGCACACACAAAGGAGGAGGAATAAACAAAATACAGGAGTTTGCTATAAAAATATATTTATTAATTTTAAACTTAATAAAAATCTTAAGAAAAAAACAAAGGTCATAACAAAATGAGCCAGGTCTGGGCCACGAAACACAAAAATAAATAAAGCAATATTACTTTACAACCAAAAAAAAGGAAGTACCAGCAGCAGTCAATACAAAAAAAAAACCATCTCCAACGAAGTCCACCAACGGGCGACAACAGGACGTATTGTCACGACGTCCTGCTGCCGTCTCGACAAATACAAAGAACACGGGGCCACTACACCCGTGCCAAAACCGCCGACAGGGTCTCCACCTGCGGCCAACAAACGACCATCTCCGCTGGTGCGCTGCTCCAGCCTGGATACAAACACCGGCTGCCCAAGAAAACGTCCTCAAAGTCGAACTGCTGCTGGTACCCAAAAGTTCTCATCCCCGAGAGAACAACCCGTTCGCTACTGCTGCCCGAACCTGACTAAAGGTTGGCGCCACGCCAACACAGACGTAAACACTCCTGTGAAAATAAGAGGAGGTGGGGAGGATTAGCCAAATAAACAAACTACCGTACCGCCCATAAAACAACCAAAGATCCTAATACCTTCCCTCCCGACAGAAAAAAAAAAATTACAATTTTTTTTTTTTTTTTTTTTTTTTTTTTTTTTTTTCTTCAAAATAACCAACCTCCCCCTCCAATGTGGTGAAAACTCCGACAACCAGAGCAGAGCCAATCCTGTCACACGGTCGCCAATGTTACGAACCGAGGTTTTCGGCCCTTAAGAAAAACACAGGATCTAGATGGAAATAATATTGGGGCTGCTCTGGCTAATCGACAGCTCGCACACACAAAGGAGGAGGAATAAACAAAATACAGGAGTTTGCTATAAAAATATATTTATTAATTTTAAACTTAATAAAAATCTTAAGAAAAAAACAAAGGTCATAACAAAATGAGCCAGGTCCAGGCCACGAAACACAAAAATAAATAAAGCAATATTACTTTACAACCAAAAAAAAAGGAAGTA
This sequence comes from Macrobrachium rosenbergii, assembly GCF_040412425.1. Lineage (NCBI taxonomy): Eukaryota > Metazoa > Arthropoda > Malacostraca > Decapoda > Palaemonidae > Macrobrachium > Macrobrachium rosenbergii. Next base: position 20,961,998 of record NC_089745.1, read on the forward strand.
CCAGCAGCAGTCGATACAAAAAAACCATCTCCAACGAAGTCCACCAACGGGCGACAACAGGACGTATTGTCACGATGTCCTGCTGCCGTCTCGACAAATACAAAGAACACGGGGCCACTGCAGCCGTGCCAAAACCGCCGACAGGGTCTCCACCTGCGGCCAACAAACGACCATCTCCGCTGGTGCACTGCTCCAGCCTGGACACAAACACCGGCTGCCCAAGAAAACGTCCTCAAAGTCGAACTGCTGCTGGTACCCAAAAGTTCTCATCCCCGAGAGAACAACCCGTTCGCTACTGCTGCCCAAACCTGACTAAAGGTTGGCGCCACGCCAACACAGACGTAAACACTCCTGTGAAAATAAGAGGAGGGGGGAGGATTAGCCAAATAAACAAACTACCGTACCGCCCATAAAACAACCAAAGATCCTAATAGACTCTCATGAAAAGAACCTCAGAGCGGACAACCTCGGCAGAATTTCATGCTAGGATCCACCTCCTTAGTATTATAACCTCTACCACCTTGCTGGAAGTTGCCACTAAAAGGCTTCCATAAGATTCCAGAACAATTTTTGCTGTTGTGGCCAAAAGTCATATGTGAACCCTAAGGGAAGCACTCTGTGACTCTCTAGAGTGGCACATAAAAGTGCTAATGGAAACATTGGAGGGCTCCAACAAGTCACTCCCCAATGTGACTTCATTTACAGGCAGTCCCCAGTTATCGGTGGTCCGGTTTTACGGCGCTTGCCTAGCGACGAAAATTGGTGATTTTTGGTGTTGATTTCCTCTTATCGGTGCCGATAATTGAGTAAGGGCGTCAATACTTACCTAACAGAGGTGCCAGTCTCCGATTATTGGTGCTGATAAGCGCTGAACATCGCTGATTTTCCGTTTTCGGTGATTTTCACTTATCATCATGCCGTCGGAACAGAACCCCTGCCGATAACCAGGGACTGCCTGTATTACACTCTAACCCGTTCGGTAAGGACCTGTTTGAGGAGTCTGTTGTGGCTCAACTTAATGAGCAAGCCCACCAACAGAATTGTGCCATGTGCACTCTTCTGGAGAAAGGGGAATTCAGGAAACAAAAAACCCGAAATTTCCCTTTACCCAATCCAAAAAGGCTCACTACGATCAAAAATCATATAAGCCTTCAGTCACCCCCAAAAGTTTTTCCTCAAAAACAGTTAGGTGGTCAAAAGGACAACTCCCTACAAAGGGACAACAACAACAACAACAACAGCAAGGACATCCTTTTCACAGTTCCAAAAACCTTCTTATAGAGGAAAAGGAAAAGCAATACCTGGAATGCCTACCAAGGGCAAAGGCAGAGGAAGAGGCAGATACCAATAGGCAATGGAAGTCTGAAGTCTTCCCCTTGGGGACACACCATTATTTTCAATGGGATGGGGTGGAAATGGTCTCATCGCCCCCCTCCTTTAAAGTGGTTCTTCCAAAAACCAGACCCCTCTCTGGAAGATTATGTGCAGAAGGCCCTGTTAAAGGGAGCCATAGAAAAACATGCATATTCACCACCAAGCATGTCTCTTCAATGTCCCCAAAAAGGATTCCTCCAAACGAAGAGTGATCCTTGACCTATCAACATTGAACAAGCATATTGTTTGCCAAAAGTTTCGGATGACTACCGTTGCCTAAGTACTTGGGCAGCTTCTATAGATCTGAAAGATGCATGCTGGCACGTCCCTATCACCGTTCCCTTCTGCTCCTTCTCAGCGTTCCGGATAGGGAAAGATATGTACAGGTTCAGATTCATGCCCTTTTGGGGTAAACACTGCCCCAAGAATTTTTACAAAATTAGCAACGGTAGTTGTTCGGGAACAGACAAGAAAGAATACAACTAACAGCCTACCTAGGCAAGTAGTTAATCTTGGGGCCCATAAGAAAAGAGTGGTTGAAAAACCTAAGAGCAGTGGTCAACAGACTACAGTCAAAAGGTTTTATAATAAATTAATTGGAAAAAATCCCGCCTCATGCCCAGCAGACGCTTTCGGTGGCTGGGGCTGTGTTGGGATACTCTTCATGGCCTATTGTCTCTCCTCATCAGTACTCAAAACAGAATAAGGAAAAACTTCAAAACGTTCCTTGCACAGCCCAGAGTTTCCAGATGGCAATTAGAATGTATGATGGGCCTGCTGCAGTTTGCATTACAGGCAGTCCCCGGTTATCGGCGGGGTTCCGTTTCTGAGGGTGTGATGATGACCAAAAATTGGCGATTTTCGGTTATCGGCACCTCTGTTATGTATGTATCGGCGCCAATACCCAATTATCGGCCCCGATAAGCGGAAATCTGCGATTTTCGGCGCCGAAAATTGCTGATGTTTGTCACTAGACAAGCCCCATAAAACCGGATCACTGTTAACCGAGCCCGCCATTAACCGGGGACTGCCTGTACTAAAAGATCCAATACTCAGATTGCAACTAAAAAATGTGAACAAAATTCTGGCTATCGCATGCAATAAAAAAGATGCTAGACCGACGTCATCAAAAGAATAAAAAAGTTGGGGAGGTACTTCGGCCTTGGGCCCGGAAGGAATCTCTGGCGAAACAGGTCACCCTGACTCCTCCATCTGTATGAGTGACAATATACACAGATGCCTCATTGACAGGTTGCGAGGACATTGGGAGTCTCGCCAGGTGGCAGTGAGGTGGTCAGCTACTCTGAGGAATGTCATATCAGTTTCCTGGAGCTGATGGCTGTCTTTTTGTCTCTCAAAAAATGTCCGAATCTCTGGAAATGAAGAAAAGAACAACATAGAACAGGAAAGAGACATGGGGAAATCCTTATTATTACCCATATCAGGTAATGGGGATAACAAGCAAACCATCATAGTGATGAATGTGCAGGGTTTAGTTTTGAGTAACTCAGAAAGAAAAATAGAGTTCTTAGAAGAACTAACCCAGACTGAAAAAATAGATATAATGAGTGGAAGTGAAACCTGGTATTCCCAAGAGACTGGTAATGATGATCAGATAAAGGGTTTCCAAACTTATAGATCAGATAGAAAAAATAGGAATCAAGGGGGGAACCGCAATGTATGGGAGAGACGTTAATTAAGGAAAAATCTGTGAGAAATATAGTAACACAGAATGTGAATTAATAGCGGTAGAATTTGAATCTGAAAAATTAGTGAACATCGTAATATACAGATCCCCTAATACTAAAGAGTTTGACATACTAATAGACAAATTGGATGATATGTATGCAGAAATCACAAAGACTGGACTATACTCCTATTCGGAGACTTTAACTTTCCTTTCGTAGATTGGAAAGAATGAATAGGAAATTGTGGGTGTATTTATACATAAAAAAGAGAGTAATAGTAGCGCAGATAGTAAAAGGCAATTCGAAAAGCTATTAGATGTGCTACTAGAACATAACATTCAGCAAATAAATCACCTGCCAACAAGAAAGGATAATATTTTAGACCTAGTATTTGTGAATGAGGTGAACTATGTTAAAGAAATAATAGTGTATAATACGAGTATTTCAGACCATAATGTCATAGAATTAACAGTCTGTTCCAAAGCAAGTGAAAACAGAGATAAGCAAGAGACGAAAAAGTGGGAAGGATATGGAAAATACAATTTCTATAGTAAGAATATAAAATTATCAGAAATAAATGAATTAAACAAAGACAGGGAAAACATATTCATAAGTGATAATGTACAGGTAAATACGGATGTATTATATAAAATATTAGAGAAAATAGTGGATAAATATATACTGAAGAAGAAAAATAAACATCAGTCATGCATACCAAGAGACAGAAGGATCTTGTTCCAGAAAATCAGAAATTGGAAAAAAGGTCTTGCAAAAGAAAAGAATGCATGGAAAGTGGTGGAACTAAAAAGTAAGATAGAAAAGGCAGAACAAAAGATTATACAGTCAAAAGAAAATGAAAAACGGAACTTAGAAGAAAAGACCCTACAAAATATCAAGCAAAACCCCAAAATATTTTACTCTATACAAAAAAGATGAATAAAAGAAGAGTAGAAATAGGCCCTCTAAGAATTGAAGGGCGATTAACGAATGAAAAAAAAATAGAAAATATGCAATATATTAGGAGAAAGATATAAGAGAGAATTTACATCTAGAATTGATAATGAAGATAATGATACAGAAATGAGAGACGAAGATAGTGAATATTTATCGGACATAAATATTAATGAACCTGATATTGTACAGGCTATTAATGAAATTAAAAATGGATCAGCAGCCGGACTAGACAGTGTCCCTACCATTTCATTAAAGAAAGTAGTTCATTCTATCGCAAAGCCGCTCGCAATATTATTAAGACAAAGTGTAGATTTATGATGAACATAAATTAGCATATATTAGCCTTATTTTAAAAAATGGATCAAGACTAGAGGCAAGTAATTATAGGCCTGTGAATCTAACATCACATATTATGAAAGTGTATGAAAGGGTAATGAAGAAAAATATAATGAAACATTTAATGAAAAATAGTTTGTTTAATATAGGACAACATGGTTTTATACCCGGAAAAAGTACACAAACCCAACTGTTAGTCCACCATGAAAACGTATATAAAAATATGATAAACAAAAAAGATACAGATGCAGTTTACCTAGACTTTGCAAAAGCTTTTGACAAGGTAGACCATAATATATTAGCAAAAATAATTAGAAAACATAATATTGTGGACAAAGTAGGAAGATGGATAAAAGAATTTTTGCAAAACAGAAAAGAGATAGTGATTGCAAACGATGAGAAATTGGATGAAGCTAAGGTAATATCCGGTGTGCCACAAGGTATGGTGTTAGCTGCATTGCTGTTTATTATTATGATTGCAGACATAGACAGTAATGTTAAGGACTTGGTAGTGAGAAGTTTTGTTGATGACACAAGAATAAGTAGAGAAATTACCTGTGATGAAGATAGGAACTCGCTACAAAGAGACCTAAACAAAATATATGAATGGGCAGAGGTAAATAGGATGGTATTTAACTCTGATAAATTTGAATCAATAAATTATGGTGATAAAGAAGGAATGCTACATGCATATATGGGACCTAATAATGAGACAGTCACAAATAAGGAAGCAGTTAAAGACCTTGGTGTGATGTTGAATATGAATATGTTATGTAATGATCAGATAGCAGTACTATTGGCAAAATGCAAAGCAAAAATGGGAATGTGGTACCCACACTACCAAAAAGATATTGCACAAATAGAGAGTGTACAAAGGTCCTTTACAGCTAGAATAGAAGAAGTTAAGGACCTTGACTACTGGGAAAGACTATAATTCTTAAAATTATATAGTCTCGAAAGGAGGAGAGAATGCTACATGATAATACAGGCATGGAAACAGATAGAAGGAATTACCGAAAACATCATGGAGCTAAAAATATCAGAAAGAGCATGCAGAGGTAGATTAATAGTGCCCAAAACTATACCAGGAAAACTAAGGGAAGCACACAGGACATTAATCCACTATGCACCAGCATTGATAATGCAGCGTCCATTCAATGCGTTACCAGCTCATCTGAGGAACATACAGTATATCAGGAGTGAGCGTAGATGTGTTTAAGAATAAGCTCGACAAATATCTAAGCTGCATCCCAGACCATCCAAGATTGGAAGATGCAAAATATACCGAAAGATGCATTAGCAATTCTCTGTTAGACATCAGAGGTGCCTCACACTAAGGGACCTGGGGCAACCCGAACAAACTGTAAGGTCTGTAAGGTAAGAGACACACATTTTGTTGGTTCTAGACAACATGACTACAGTGTCCTGCATCAAGAGGTCAGGAACGCATTCACCTCCTCTCAATATGATAATGCTAGTCATCCTTCGGATGGCGCAAGCAAGAAAGTGGTACTTGTCTGCAATTCACCTCTTAATAGCAGACTCTCTATCACGGAAATTGACAGCCTCAACAGAGTGGATGTTGGACAACCACTCTTTTCAAACAATATCCAACATGCTCCCATAACCGGAAGTGGACCTGTTCGCCACATACAAGAATCTTAGTACTCCCAGTGTGTGTCTCCAAACTTGGACAGTCAAGCAGCAGCAAGAGATGCCTTCCTACAAGACTGGAACAAATGGAAAACGATATACTTTTTTCCTCCATAGTCTCAGATTTCGAAGGTTTTGAGCAAGCTTCTAACTTTCAAAGGAATACTTAATGCCCCAAATTGGCCAAATAGGCATTGGTTCCTATTACTCTAACAACAGATGAAGAGATCAGTTCCACTACCGTCCGCTGTTCTATCCTAGACAGTAAGAGGGAAAGTCGTCTACGCATCCTTCTTTCTGAGCCGAGACCTTCACAAGTGGATTTTTAAAATATTTACTGTGAAAATTACTCACCCAGTATTGCTAGGTACCTAGTGCAAAAACTGCGGACATCATCTGTCCGACAATACCAGTCCGTATGGAAGATATGGTTAGGCTATACCCAAACTGAGAGCTCGGTTGAAATTTCTATGGAAACACACTTAAAATTTCTTATATACCTTATATACCTTTAAAGACAAAGCCTTGCTGTTACAACAATCATGGCATACAAGGCAGCATTAACGGAACCCTTGCTTTATGGATTCAGGATTGACTCTAATATAGAAATTGTCACGTCCCTTCTCCGGTCTTTTGCACTACAAAGACCCGTTCCCGAAAGGATTCCAATTACTTGGTCCCTGAACAAGGTGCTTAGACCTCTATCAACCCCTCAATTCAGCAGACCCAATACAACCACAACTCACATGCTGCAAAAGGCGATCTTCTTGATTGTGTTAACCCTTAAACGCCGAAGCCCTATTTACAAAAATGTCTCCCGTATGCCGGCGGCCTCCGAGAGGTAGCGCCGAAGCGGAAAAAAAGTTTTTTTCAAAAAATCACAGCGCACTTAGTTTTTAAGATTAAGAGTTCATTTTTGGCTCCTGTTTTTCTCATTGCCTGAAGTTTAGTATGCAATCATCAGAAATGAAAAAAAATATCATCATATATAAATATTGGAATATATATATGACAGCAAAAAAAAATATATAATTGTATACAAATCGCTGTAAGCAAAATGGTTAAAGCTAATGAGTTAATTTTTTTAGCTGTATTGTACACTAAATTGCGATGATTTTGGTATATAACAGATTGTAAAACGATTAAAGCAACACAGAGAAAATATTATCACAAAATGATGCATGAATTTAACGAATGCTGGACGTAAAAAAGTTTTTTTCAAAAATTCACCAAAAATCGAAATATTGTGCTAGAGACTTTCCAATTGTTTCAAAATGAAGGAAGTTGATTGGATATTACTAGACTATAAGTTTTTTAGCTTACAATTGCATTTTTTTACCATTTCGATCGAGTTAAAGTTGACTGAAGGTCGATTTTTTTTCTATATATCGTTATTTATATGAAAATATTTCAAAACTGTTAAGAGCTAAAAGAATGATTTATTTTTTGTTGTATTCTACATGAAATTGCACACATTTTGATGTATAACACTTTATGTAACGAATAATATAAAACGGTGAAAAAATTACGGCAAGTTGACTCAAGAAATGACAGTATTTTCAGCGGAGTCCGCGCGCGCGGAGCGAAGGAAAAAGATTTTTTTCAAAAATTCACCAAAAATCGAAATATTGTGCTAGAGACTTTCCGGTTGTTGCAGAATAAAGGTAAATGATTGATTGTTACTAGAATGTAAGAATTTTGGCCTACGGTTGCGTTTTTCGAGCATTTTGGTCGAGTCAAAGTTGACCAAATGTTAAAATTTTGTCAGTTATCGTGATTTAAATGAAAATATTACAAAACTGTGAAGAGCTAAAAGAATGATTTATTTTTTGTTGTATTCTACATGAAACTGCGCACATTTTGATGTATAACACTTTATGTAATGAATAATATAAAACAGCGAAAAAATTACGGCAAGTTGACTCAAGAAATGACAGGATTTTCAGCGGAGTCCGCGCGCGGGGAGCGAAGGAGACAGTTTTTTCAAAAATTCACAAAAAATCGAAATATTGTGCTAGAGACTTTCCGTTTGCTGCAGAATAAAGGTAAATGATAGATTGTTACTAAAATGTAAGAATTTTGGCCTACGATTGCGTTTCTCGAGCATTTCGGTCGAGTCAAAGTTGACCGAATGTTAAAATTTTGTCAGTTACCGTTATTTAAATGAAAATATTACAAAACTGTGAAGAGCTAAAAGAATGATTTATTTTTTGTTGTATTCTACATGAAATTGCGCACATTTTGATGTATAACACTTTATGTAATGAATAATATAAAACGGCGAAAAAATTACGGCAAGGTGACTCAAGAAATGACAGGATTTTCAGCGGAGTCATGTGTGGAGCTTAAGGAAAAAGTTTTTTCAAAAATTCACCAAAAATAGAAATTTTGTGCTAGAGACTTTCCGTGTGTTGCAGAATAAAGGTAAATGATAGATTGTTACTAAAATGTAAGAATTTTGGCCTACGGTTGCGTTTTTCGAGCATTTCAGTCGAGTCAAAGTTGACCAAATGTTAAAATTTTGTCAGTTATCGTGATTTAAATGAAAATATTACAAAACTGTGAAGAGCTAAAAGAATGATTTATTTTTTGTTGTATTCTACATGAAATTGCACACATTTTGATGTATAACACTTTATGTAACGAATAATATAAAATGGCGAAAAATTTACGGCAAGGTGACTCAAGAAATGCCAGGATTTTCAGCGGAAACCCGGCAATGAGCTTAAGGAAAAAGTTTTTTCAAAAATTCACCATAAATCGAAATATTGTGCTAGAGACTTTCCGTTTGTTGCAAAATGAAGGTAAAAGATTGAATAATTAGATTTTTGAATATCACCAGAATATTAGATTTTTGCTCATATAAAAGATATATATATATATATATATAGTAAATATATATATATATATATATATATATATATATATATATATATATATATATATATATATATATATATACATTCATACATACACACTTATATATAATTATATTGTTTTTTACTTTGCTACGAATACATAACTAAAAGGAATGGTTGTGAAAAACTTTGTTTTTGCATAAAACGAAATAATATACAAAACACCAATGAATACAGATATATAAAAACTTGTAATAAATATAAAACTAAAAATAAATTCAATGCAGAATACTCACTCGTAATCCTGACTCTTCGTTCTGTTCTTGTTTTCTCCCTCCTCCATTGAAGAGTCTTGCATTTTTTTCCTCCCAACATGACAAGGCACAAGCGGAGGAGGGAGACGCGCGCCCTTTCTGCTGATGGGCCGCACTTCGGCGGCTCGCTGCGCCCTCCGGTGTCGCTCGGGTAGGCGCACTCCAGTATATAACCGCAGTGTGGTACTTACGGCTACACTCCTCGAACCTGCAAAGTGCTACATTCTGCCATTCATATGGCACACCCGGCACCGTTTCTGTTTGCGCCCTACTATGAGCTCCAGTGTGTGATCTCTGGCTGCAGCCGACACACAGGGTCGACTACCCGACGGGACACTGGAATGCGAGGGAGGGCGGCGGCATCTTCAAAGGCGGCGGCATCATCAAGGTCAGCGGCAGCAGGGGCGGCGTTGGCAGGATCAGGAATTCTGAGGTTGGCCCACCTAGCGACATCTGCCCTTTCCTCTCGGGGCAGAGCTGGAGCTCGGGGCAGGGGGCCGGCGTTGGAAGGTCACTCCTCTGGGTTGAAGTTTATGAGGGCATTCCCAGCCACATCAAGAAACTGGATGTGGGTCAACCTCCGAGCGTCCGAATTATACCCACAGTAAAGGATGTAGGCATTCTGGAGGGCCAACTGAAGGAGGTATTTGACGAGCTTCTGTGTCCACCTCCTGGTTCTCCTGGCGAAGGGATAATACTGGATGAGTTGATCAAAGAGATCAACTCCTCCCATGTGCCTGTTGTAGTGCCCGATGACAGTAGGGTGCTGGACACGAAACTCCTCATATGTAACTCGGCCCTGCCGACGTGTCTTCTTCCGCTGAATGACCTCTTCTTGGATGGGCTCATGACTCCTCGTAATCATGGGCACGAGTCGGACCCCCTTCCAACAGATGACGAAGACATCTCCCTTCCGCCGCCACTCTGTCTCTCCTCTTGCCAGATGTTGCGGGTGGCTAGCAAACCTCTTGAGGACATTCGGGGCCCCACGCAACAACCGAAGGGTACCACTGACATGCACACCTGCTTCATACAGTTCCTGGGCCAGGGATACCGAATTATAATAATTATCCATAAACAGGTGGTATCCCTGGTTACGGAAACGATTCACAAGACCGAAGACAGTGTCACTCAGCGTGGAGAAGACCCCAGAATACACCAAGAAGTCCACGACGTATCCAGTGTTGGCTTCCGTAATGAAAAATAACTTCACACCATATTTCTTTGGCTTCTTGGGGTTGTACACTTTTATACTTAGACGCCCTTTGTATGGCATCATACCCTCATCCAAAGAAAGGTTCTTGGAAGGAACCACGAGAGTCTGGCACCGTTCACGAATGAACACCAACACTGGGCGGACTAAGATGAGGCGGTCGGGGTTATTCAGGGGTATAGCCCTTCGGTTGAAGGCGTTGAAATACCTGTCCATTGCCAGGAAACTATCACGGGGCATAATGCCGGGCACATTGGGCGTACTTAAAAAAAAATTCCGCCTCCAATATTGCCTGACGTCGGCAGCAGGCATCATTCCCAAAAAAATGTGGAGCCCCAAAACATGCGCCATGTCCGTGAGGTTGCAGCCCCGCCAGTGATACAACAACGTCGTCTGCAGTTCCTCACAGCAGTACCGAGCGTAATCTGCCGTCTCCGCAACAAGGAATTCCAGCAATTCCCGCGTCAGGAAAAGCTGAATGAACCCCAGTGTAGTGAGAGGCACAGGGACGGTCAGTCCAGGTACTGCCGTGAATGGGTGCATGTTAGGTGGGGTGGGGTCCTCCAACCACCCCTCATCACTTTCGGACGAACGGCCTTCACCCGAGCTGCCGCGACGTTGCGACCTTCTGCGGGTCTGCGCTCGCGCACGCGCACGGGCACGTCTTCGCACTCCCACACTCCCAGCTGCGCCGTCTCCTTCACTTTCGCCATCACTTTCAGTCTCGTCCCCACCAGCCACAATCGGGACATCCTCCTCCTCCAACTCAGACTCTCCCTCATATGCACTAAAACCACTAAATTCTAATTCACTTTCCTCCTGTGGATCCCGTATGGACATTGGGGGCAAATACTCATCATCACTGACATCAGGCGTGATGTCCTCATCGCTGGATGACCAGCTGCCACCGAAATCAGGACTTCCCACTTGCTCTCGATCGAGCTCCGACAAGTATTCGTCTATGTCCTTTTGTTGGAGGCCTCCCAAATGTTTTTGGATGCCCCTCAGGACACCCCGATGCTTCCTAGGGGTCGTAAAAGGCACGGGATGTGGTCCTTGGTCGGATTCGGTCACACGTGGGCGAACAACACGGCGCTGAGAAGCTGGGTCACTTTGGATGCTGGGTCCTTCTCCAGCATCCCAGTCTAAAACTCGCCTCACACGCTCACTACCGACAGGCAGTATGCGCCTTTCACGGTCCTGACGGCTTTGTGACATCTCTGCAAACGTCCTGTTGCACCACGAATATGCAAACACTCGCCAAGTTCTGCAAAACACGATTGCGTCAAAAAATCGCTCCCGCAAGGTCCGACGCTGATGCTATCTGGTGCGAGAAGGAGGGAATTCGCGCATGCACGTCTGGGTGACGCTTATAAACAAAACAACACCTTGATCCGTGAACTCCCAGCATCCCTCAAGGCGCGTGATTTGAAACCTTCCGCAAACTAGGCCTATAATTATTTTTCCGCGAATATTTAAAAAAAGCATTTTCAGTCGACGTATGCTACGTCCACTTGGCATACGACAGACAATTTTAGTCGACGTATGGTACGTCCATTAAGTGTTAAAGGGTTAACTTCAGGAGCTCTTATTAGCGAATTGGGTTCTCTTAGACGTGGACAATACATTGCGTAAACAGCTGACCATCAATTATTATTGTATGCTGGTCCATTATTCCTAGCCAGGAATGAGAATCCTTTAAGAAGGAAATCCCCTATTTTGATAAGAAAACTCAATTTAGCAGACAAGACATTATGCCCGGTTCAAGAGCCGAAGGTTTACCTAGAAGTTATGACAAACATCCCAGAGTGTCCGATTCTCTTACATACACCCTAGCACAAACAAATCACTCTTCCTACAAGGGCTGATAATGATTGTAGTGTCTCTCATTAAAAAGGCAAATCCACATTCCTTTCCTAGGTCACATATTAGGAAAGTAAGTATGTTGTTGGCTTCTTCAGAAATGTCTCTTTCGAAGAAGTCTCCAAATGTACAGGGCGGTCATCAGAGAGTATTTTTTAAAAAATATTACTGCCACGAGCTCGTACAAATTCGGCTACACTGTGTATCAGTAGGTGCCATAGTTAGTCCTAACCCCTATGCACTACAGCAGAAAACCAGGGATCTTATTGATGGTGAGTATGCTAACTATTGCTGGGAGAAGGGCAACAGTACTGTAACCAAACCCAGCATGCTTAAGTAAGCCACTGTAGAACTACACCCTAAAACATAAGTTTGTGTATAGTTCCTTGTTCTTTGGTACCAAAACCTGAGGAGTATTTGGAATAAAGAATGGGTTTGAAATTTGTGGCTAGACCTCGAACCATAAATGTTTTTTCTTTGGGGTGTCGGGATTAAAAATTGAGAGCCTAAGCCTTTTTGTCATCTTTCAATTTCTTTGTAAAGCTCCTTGAGGATGAAACAAGCGACTACAATATAAAAAACAGGTTGTGATGTAGGAAAAACCTATTTTTGGTAGTCGCTGTTGAGTCCTCAAAACCCTCCCACTTCCCTGACGAAAAGATATGGGATTTGGGCAAGGAATCATCCTGCATTGACCAACAGAAATTAATGCTTCTTCTAAGCAGGTTTTGGTGATGGAAGAACCTGGGTATACATTATATAGTCTTGCTGTAAAGATTTGGGAAAGTGCCCCCTTATCTTGGAGTCCATTACATACTCATCATGTGTTACAGTGTTTATCACTAAGACACAATACCCGGCCGCGAGACCAGCTGAAAGAGAATTCTTAGGTATTAGTTTGGTCACCATGGAGCTCTAGTAGACCATGGAAGGGTAACTCCTTGAGGGCTCAACAGCAACTACCAAAAATAGGTTTTTCCTACGTCAAAACTTTTTTTTTTTTTTTTTTTTTTTTTTTTTTTTTTGAGAGAGAGAGAGAGAGAGAGAGAGAGAGAGAGAGAGAGAGAGAGAGAGAGAGAGAGAGAGAGAGACAGTTTATTTGAATTGTGTAAAACATGAATTTCCTGTAGAACAATACTGTCTTTAGTATTGCATAATCATATTTATTTTCAAAGTAGTTTATGACTATATTGATGTATTTCTTTTTTTTTTTCAGCTATACCTGTATACAACCCATGCATGTTTGGAGTTGCAAATTTCACTGAAGATGATAGTGATGATGAGCATGGAAACAATGGAATGAAATTTGCTCCTCATTACATATCTTACACTCTTGTTAATGCGAAGCACCAGCAGTCAGGTAAATAACATGCATGTCCTGTACAAATTTTTTTATTTGTAAGGAAAGTATACTAAGCAGAAATTCAAAACTAGTAAAAGTACAGTACAGTATATTGGAAAAGGATTAATTTTATGAAATAGCTCAACAATTTATATAGTCTTGTAGGGCTTCCATAAAGAATGAATTCCTGAAAGAGATATGCAGACTGAAGCTTGGCAAAATTAGGACAATTTGGACAGCTAGGTGGGAGTGGACTAAAGGAAATGGATGAAAATAACAAAAATGTATTGCATCTTTGAGCCAAATGGTGACATGAAAAAACCTTCGGTACTATTTAGTAGGGGTCCTCTCAGTGAGTGAATACCTTATTGAAGTCATGCGGCTTCAGCTAAATTTTAAATGTCTCTCCTTACTTATCTCTTTTTTAATATTATTTCAACTTCTTGCAAACTATAAGCTTTCTTCCATCCTTCTGTCCAACAGTCCAACTTTATCTTCACTGTCTTGATTATCAAGAGGGGGTACCATTGCTATGTTTAGAATTAATTTTTGAAACCATTAGTGAAATTGTGGTTATTTATCAGCCACCTGCCAATGTTTGGGCCTGATAAGTATCAGCATGCCAGATATATTGATATTTGAAAGGTGGGACTATTCAAGGGGTGGGCTGGTTTCTATGGATAGGATCTTGGCATTTATTTGGCTTGGCTGCCAGGATGGTTCAAGTGAGGTGATTGTATTAATGTAGTAGTCTCAATGTCATCAAGCATGTTGGTTTACACTTTAGCAAACCAAATCAAGTTGATACTGTCCCTTTGGGATAGCTTCTCAACACATAGACTGTATTATTATTGTAATAGGTAGTTTGAAGGTGGTGAACCCTATTCATATGGAACCAAATTGACCAAATTTCTGGTATCTTAATATTTTGAAGGGGACACATTTTTTTTTATAATACTACATATTTATATTATTAGTGGTAAAAGCAAGATGATAGGTCTTTTAATCAGCTTTTTAAGACCACAAACATTTATTATTGGACTTCATAGTTTTGTGTTCTGATGTATATATGTTGTAAGAGAAGTGTTTTAACTTTTCAGTATTGTTTGAATAAATTTTATTATTGAATGTCTTTACAAACCAAATGCTGTATGAACATAGTACTATGAATACAGCCCATCTAAACCTTTTAGATGAGCAGATCAGTTGGTGTACACTTGTGCACCTGAAAAAAATTAGAATTGAAAAATTGTCATCAATAAACAAGTAAAATATGTGCCAAAGTTTCTTCAGCGCTATAGAGTTTTCTGTACAGCTGCTACAGCGTATAATCAAGGCCACTGAAAATAGATTTATCTTTTGGTGGTCTCGGTATAATGCTGTATGAGCTGTGCCCATGAAACTTTAACCACGACCCGGTGGTGGCTTATCCTATATTGTTGCCAGCAGCATGATTATAGCTAACTTTAACCTTAAATAAAATGAAAACTACTGAGGCTAGAGGGCTGCAATTTGGTATGTTTGATGATTGGAGGGTGAATGTTGAACGTACCAATTTGCAGCCCTCCAGCCTTAGTAGTTCTTAAGATCTTACGGCAGACAGAAAAAAGGGCAGACAGAATAAAGTGCGGACAGACAGACAAAGCCGGAATAATAGTTTTCGTCTACAGACAACTAAAGTGGATATCAAATTAAAATTAATTCAGAATGTGGGAGATAATAATTGAAAAATAATTTTTATCAATAAAAAAAGGGATATCAAATTAAAATTTCTGTAGGACACCCTGCTGCCATCTGGGTAAAGAGGCACAGCAAAAGTTAAGCATTAAATGCATTGCTAATTAGATAAGTTTTGTTGAATTTTATGAAGTGGTTTGTTAGTAATTTTGCATAATCTGTTTATGAATTGCATTTCATTTGCTCAAAGTAATGATTTCAAGTTGTATTAAGTAAGCTTTTTTTTCTTTTTTGGTGTATTCTAGTGTAATATGTATTTAACTACTTACGTTTGTTTGTAGGTTATGATAATTCCTCATTTGGGAGTGGTATGGTAACTGAACGAAAGCGACATGGCAGTGGAAGCAGCAGTAGCAGTTCAGAGCATGCACACTGTGATCAAGGTAAACTCCTATGTGTTGGTTAGAATATGTCGTAAGTTTTCTTGGTTTTATTTAGACAGATGTCTTTCCTCTTTACTTTTGTATACTTTTTAAATGTCTCCAATTTACTTCTGCACAGGCTTGTTTAATTAGATTGATATAAGTCTAAAGGAATCAAAGCTCAATGTACTTTGGGAATTATTCCATTGGTAGAGGTTTGAAAAGCCAGACACCTGTGTTACCATGGAACTAATATATAAGATCAAACAAACTAACTCCTTATCCTGAGCTTTTGAGTGTGCCAGTGTGTGACTTATCTTATATTAATAGGACCTTCTTACCTGATAGGTTACTACTCAGCAGGGGAACATTTACTCAGATTGCTTTTCATCTTGGTATAGCTATTTGGTAAGGTAAATGAGTTGTTTGTTTGATATAGTCTTAAGAGCCCACCACGATTTATTTCCCAGAAATGACCAGATGTCTAATGGGTATTCCTTGAAAGGGTACACCATGGGATATTCAAAACAGGAACTCTTACATTTTGAAAGTGGTGGGTTGGATTATATAAACCATTTTTATCAAATTGCAGCTTCCCAAGTTACTCCAAAATATTGGCTTATGGCAAAGGAAAAGTGTTGCATTTCCTCCTATTTTTAGTGGATATCTGTACGTCAGAATCTTTCTATGGACAAACAGATTTCTTTAATATCAATTTTATTTCAGATAAATATAATATGTAGAGAACAGAGGTCAAAAGGTCAGCGGTTTTGCCATATGCCCTAAAATTTGGCCTATGGAAACATTTCTCTTTTTAAACATTTCTCTTTTTACAACTAAAATGGTGCCAAATACCTTTTAAACCTCATGAATTACAAAAATGAGACATCTAGGCAGTTTTTGGAAAAATTTGGTGCCCATAGCAATCATGCAGGGAGTGTGACTAATGCCCAAAATGCCTTTATGTTTTGACATTATCTTGAATCTAACAATGTTAATTCTTACATCTTCCAGTAGGTGGACTTTCGTGCTTCTGTAATATCAGGAGTGGACCTGAATTACCCCAATTGCTGTCAAAAACCTTCAGTTCTCTAGTATCAGTGATATAACATGTTTTGACAACATTTTATTTAGTGGAAATCAACATTTATTTGGATCACTTGGACATCATACAGAATCATTCATAATCAATTCCTCCTCTTCATCAGAAGAACTGCACTTTCGGTCATCATTTTCATCCTCTGATTCATCCTGCAAAAAGGTTTCTTCAAAAGTAATGGCTGGAACATTTGTTCCTGTATACCAGACTACTTTGTCTGTCTCCAACTTTCCACCCATGTCCGTTGGGTGCAGATGTCACAGGTTTGGAATTTCTCGCATTTTTTTACATGTATGCTACAAAGTTTATTCTTAGCAATTTATGCTAAAATACTTGGTTGCACAGTGGCAGACAGTATGGCTGTAAAGCCTTGATTTTTTTCTTGTAGATCTTTTGCTTTTTTGGGTGCATACAGCATCTTGAAAAACATGAAGTCTGGCATCATTGATCTTCATTAAGTTGCAAACTCCATATACAGCACACATATTCTTCAACTGTTACAGAAACATCTGTGTTTATCAAATCTAAATCTCCAAGTTTGCTAGTGGCTGCAGTAAACCTGTCATGGCCCTTCATGATTTCAAAAGGTTTCCACTTAGTTTTTCTTGTGAAGAAGCCATATAATCACATCCAGTCTGTGTATGGAAGCTAGGAAGGTCATCATATACTGTATTAGGCTGGTGAGTTTAGTGGCCAAACCTGTAGTGTTTGTATTGCTGCATACTTGTTAAAGGATGGTCATTGCCATAGCTCCAAAGGTAGCAGGTGGATTCAAGGTACAAAGGAAGAGCATAGCATTAATTATGTACACATCAACATTCTCAGCTGTGTAATTTGTTTTCCCATTCTTTCTAACTTGTCCATTAATGTACAGGCAGTCCCCGGTTATCAGCGGGGTTCCGTTTCTGAGGGTGTGATGATAACCGTAAATCAGCGATTTCAGCACTTTTTCGGTGATTTTCAGGGGTTATCAGCGCCGAAAAGCTCCAATTTTCGATTATCAGCACCTCTCTTAGGTATGTATCGGCGCCAATATCCAATTATTGGTGCCGATAAGCGGAAATTGGCGATTTTCGGCGCCGAAAATTGCCGATTTTCGGCGCTAGACAAGCGCCATAAAACCAGATCCCTGTTAACTGAGCCCACTGTTAACCGGGAACTGCCTGTATAGGCTGTCCCCAGTTATCGGCGGGTTTGGTTATCGCCGATCCGGTTTTACGGCGCCAAAAATCGCTAATTTCTGCTTATTGGCGTCGATAATTAGTTATTGGTGCTGATACATACCTAACAAAGGCACCGATAACCGAAAATCGTTTGGTGATGTTCTGTGTGAAAATTGCCGAAAAAGTGCCAGAATTCGCCGATTTTCGGTTATTGTCACGCTGTCAGAATGGAACTCCCGCAGATAACCGGGGACTGCCTGTACTCTTGCAGGTCTTGTTTATGTCACCAGGATGTGGCACATAAGACAACACTAAAGCAAGGTCAGCCTTCTGTGTTACTGCTAGGTACAGTAGCCTTCCAGATATATCTGTGGTGCATTTTGCCTCGTGGACCTGTTTGTCTTTTGTAGTGAATTTAATTTTAAGTGCTTCTTGAGTAAAATTTTTCACTTTTCCACCCTTTATTTCCCTTTCAAAGCTTCAGAATCATCTTTGCAGTCATTTACAGTACAAATTTCTGTTGCCATGCAGAGCCTTTTGTCTTTCAGAAATAGATCACCCTTCACACTGCCAGACACAGACTTCCCAATGTTGAGGCAATACAGTGCATCATCATGAATTGTTAATGGGTTTAGTGTATTCTGTAGCTCACCAAATAACCTTAGGTGAGAAAGGGAGCTAGGGGAAGAATCTCTGGACCACCTAAAGAATCCAAAATATAACTTAGTGCAGTGAAGTATGGCATTGAGATCTGAAAATTACCAAAACAAATAAAGATGTTATCAAACATTTTGACTCTTGAGCTTACATCTGAAGTGTTGGCTTTGCATTTGCAAGATTACAGTATATGTAACAATGGCACATTTCTCTCCACATTAAGAAGCAACAGTTTGAGACTGCACTAAAGTTACGCTTACTACATCAAGTCTGGTTGGCGGAAGTGCAATGTTTACCATGTTGCCAAGTGTGTGAGATCTCAAATGGCAACATGTAATCCATATTAAATCCATCTTCCTGGCTATTTCCAGGTTGAAAGGTGGATCCATGGTGTGCACTTCATTTCTAAATTTAGACATGGATGGTCTTCTTCTGTGGCACTATGTGACACTCTGTGGTGCTTCAAATTGTCATTTTCTTTTAAGTGGCTTTTGAGTTGCTACCACCTGTTTTGTTGCTATTGGCTCTATTATTTCTGTGGTCTGATCAGGTGGCATGTTTTGTAAGCAGATACAGTACCAACAATAATAGGCATTTGATCATTGTAGTCTATAGGATAGAATCCATGCAGTTATATAGGTTGTGTACCAATCATCATTTCTGTAGTGTTACTGGGAGTGTTGTGTTAAGGTGGACATTATGGGTGCTAGGGGCACCAAATTTTTTATTTTTGTAAACAGTGAGGTTTAAAAGGTAATTGCCACCATCTTATTGGTAAAATGAAGAAAAATGTCTCCACAGTCCAAATTTTAGAGCATATTGTGACGCTGCTGACCCTTCGACCTCTGTTCTCTACATATTGTATTTAATTGAAATAAAAATGACATCAAAGAAATCTGTTTATTCACATAAATATTTGGATGTACCACTATAGATATCCACTTTTGAACTAAAAATGGGGGTAAATATAACACTTTTCTTTTACTGGAGCCTAATATTTTGGAGTAACTTGGGAAATTGCATTTTGATTAAAAAGAGTCCATAAAATACAGACCCAGCACTTTCAAAATGTAAGAGTTCCTGTTTTGAACATCTCATAGTACTGTATATCCTTTCAAGAAATACCCATTAGACATTGGTCATTTCCGGGAAATAAATCATGGTGGGATCTAGGACTAATATGAACATGTTCTGTTCAAACAAAATTTGTTTCATGGAGTAGAATTTATATAAGTCAAATCAAATTTTCCCTTTCACCAGAGGACATAACATTAACACATAATACAGGCAGTCCCCCGTTATTGGCGGGGGTTCCATTCTGAGGGTGTGATGATAACCGAAAAACTAACTGAAAATCGTCGATTTTCACACTTTTCGGCGAATTTCACTTATCGGTGCTGAAAAGCACCAGTTTTTGGTTATTGGTGCCGATAAGTGGAAATCGGTGATTTTCGGCGCTGAAAATTGCCAATTTTCGTCGCTAGACAAGCCTCGTAAAACTGGATCACCATTAACGGAGCCCAACATTAACCGGGGACTGCCTGTACAGTGTACCTCTAAAACAGTCATGAATTATATTGGATTATTTTTAAACATTAAACTATAGAAGCATTGTATAGGAAGTAGTAAAAAGAAAGAATAAAAATAATTCGGTGTATTTTATGAAAAGATTGAAGACTTTGACAGAGGTTTCATGCCACTGTAATGTTAGGTATTTGTATGTATGAAGGTCAGCCCATGAGAGCTAAGAGTTTTGACTCAGATTCTTGTATAAATAGCTCTTTTTCAAATTGGGATAAAGAAATTTCTTCTACCATACATTTTCCACAAGTATACATTAAAACTGTATTTTTCAACAATTGAAAATTGAAAAGTTTTTTAAATCATGAAGAAAAACTGCCTCCAGGTTAGAAATCCATGATTATTTACCATTTTTAATCCCCCCTCTTTTACCCTTAATGGACAGGAATCCTCATATGAGTATCTATAACAGGTTTTGGGTGATGGATGGGAATCCTCATATGAGTATTAATATTACGCGCCATACTGTTTGAGTGAATTTAGTGGGAAAGATGTTTATATCACTTCAGTGGTCCATAAATGACTTATGGCAACTACAGTATAATACTTTGGCACGGGAGAGACATCAATCAGTATGCCCTGACATTTCAGAGGGGAATGTAAATTAGTGCCTCTTTACAGCTCCAGGACGTCTTTTTATTTATTTGCTCATAAATATACCCAGGGATTGCTGTTGGTTTTCTTATCTTTTATGATAGTATATGCAAGCTGTAGTTGTAATTTTGCAAAGAAAAGTGCAAAGAAGTATTAGAAAAACATGTGTACCTCACAAAAAGTTACTGCATCTCCCCGTTTCAGTAAATCTCATAAATATTTTACAAGAAGTATACTCAGAATTTGTTACTGATTTTAGTTCTCATCTGTTATGATATTGTGTGAGCTGTAATTATAATTTTACAAAATAAAATCAAATAAATTATTAGAAAAAACATGCATAACTTGTTGAAATTAACATATTTTTATGAGTTTTTTGTAAAAGAGGCCCCACGCAGGGTTGTAAATAGTCACTTTCAACTTCCTATGAAAGGTAGGGAAAAATTTTTATAATTTTTTTTCTTACACCATGTGCCTTTGCATATCTTCCTCTTTCCATTGATGTTTTTTTTTTAAATTGGCCAACCTTAAAGTTTGCCCGGTCAGGGTGTGTGCTTGATATATATTTAGCCCGTTCCTTAACGGTTAAGAGAGTCCTTTTCTCATGGTATTATAATCATAAAAGATGTTGTACCAACCAGTTTATAAGACATCCAATTTCCTCCTCACTAGACAGCATTGTGAAGACATATGCAACACCAGAGTATTATGCAAAGGCAATAGTGAAAATAAATTAGAATTGCAGAATCTGTGCTAAATAAGAATGGAAGTCCAAACTTCCATCAGGATGTGTGGAGTCTCCCCTGGAATTGTACTTACTTGTGTAAATTGTACATAATTTTTTACCTTCTCTGTTTAATGTTTTTAATTTTCTTGTAGTTAAACCTTTTTTGTAAATCAGCAAAATGTATTTGTGAAACCTTATTTGTCTTTGGTAGAATTAATATATTAGAATGCTGTGGCTTGGCATTATCCTACAATCCATCATAAACCTGAGTTTCCTCTCCAGCAGAACTCTCTTATATCTGGTACTTTTATGTAAATCACAGTATTGTTTACTGTTATGGAATGTCATGTATGTTACACATCTTGGAAGCAAATGTAAGCAGGGCTCTTCAGTTTCATTATTATAATGAAAAGACAGATCCCTAAGAAGAGAATAAACAAAATGGATAAGCATAAGGAAAAGATGGCTCAGTGGTAAAATTACCACAAAGTGAATTTGTGAGAGCTATGGAAAGTAACTGTTGACAGTGCAAAGTTGCACAAGGAAATGACGTGGGATGCATTGCATCATTGGAGGATCTGGGCATTTGCAGTAGGGGCTTTTCAGTCTCACTTGGGAGAAGTTGATGTAACTGGAACTTCATGAAAGAAATAAGGTTAATTGGTTATTACTGAAAAACATGTTTTGTGTTTTAAAAAATTTTCTTTTAGATAAATATCTTAAATTGAATGATAAGTGTAAAGTACAGGTTAGGTTAGGCTTGGAAATGTCTGTAATTATTGTCTAGACAATGCTTATTGCTTTGGGACACCTTGAATATTTAAGTGTATGCTAGAGGGTGTATGTTACATATTTGATTTGTTGCACATCAGAAGATCAGAAAGTCAGACTTTTGAAGCATCTTATCAGCTGAGGGCTTACTGTATTTTGATAGACTTTTCATCTGTAGCATTATCAGTGAGTGGAAAGATAAGGTTGGGGAACAGGTTCTGGTTTTATGTATGGTTGTTTAGTAACATATGCTGAGTTATCCCTTTGTGGATAACATTTTAATACCTTTTGCTTATGATTTCAGGTGATAAAACACCGTTAGTTATCCATCACCATCACCATCATCATTCAGGCTCAGAGTCTGAGAAAGATGCACCTGTGTGCATTAATGAACCTGATCCAGTCCCAGAACCAGTAACTCATTCAGTTCCTGAACATGATAGTCAGTCATCTCATAGCAGTAGTAGCAGTAGTAGTAGTGAAGAAGCAGCAGGAGAAGATCCAGTGCCAGAAGAGGAACCAGAAGAAGAGCCTGAGGAGCCAGAGCCAGAGCCAGAGCCAGAAGAACCAGAGGCAGAGCCAGAAGAGCCAGAGGAATAGAAGGCCATATTTTCCCTTAGGTATCCAGATACTGTACAGGCAGTCCCTGGTTATCGCGGGCTCAGTTATCAGTGATCAGGTTTTACAGGGCTTGTCTAGTGACGGAAATTGGCAATTGTCAGCACCGAAAATCGCTGATTTCCGCTTATCGCCGCCAATAATTGGGTACTGGCGCCAATGCATACCTAACATAGGCTCCGATAACTGAAAATCAGCGCTTTTCGGCACTGAAAATCACTGAGTTTCGGTTATCGTCACGCCGTCAGAACGGAACCCTTGCCAATAACCGGGGACTGCCTGTAATCAGTTTTATTATGAAAATTTATATTTTATTATGTTACTGTTCTCAAGGCTTGAAAGATTGTAACTACTACTATCGGTTTCAATGATTTGTTTCATCACAACCTCATTATTATTATTATTATTATTATTATTATTATTATTATTATTATTATTATTATTATTAAGTAGGTAGCAGACCCTCTTTTATACAAGTGGTGTTAAAAGTAATAGCTGCATCAGCAGCATTCAGTTTGTATAGAGTTTTCTCTATTTTTCTAATACTGCAATTGATTTTTCTAGGTTACTGCATTCTGCCAGTAACTCGCCAATATTGGTCATACTTGGAGAGGAAAGCAGGTTGCAAAATTGGATAGTTTATTTCCGATGAACGCTGTATAACAGTAATAGGATACTGAAATAGGGAGTTCATCTTCCATAGATGTCCTTCAGGAAAAAGGCTTCTTTTGAGTTGTCCTTCAGGAGAAAGTCTTCTTTGGTGTTAATTGAGGCCATGTTTCGCTCAGGCTCCAGTGAGCATGGTCACGCCAAAAGACGGGTGTAGACTGACTTTCAGTGTGAGTCTTGCTCTTACATACGAGAAGGTCAGCAGGGAGCCAAATTCAGCTGCCTGCTGATGATTGGCTGAGAAAACATTCGTGCTGCTTATTGGCTGGCGAGATTTTCTCACAAGCCAAAAATTTATCAATGATGGTTTCTCTGCTGCAGCCTTGCTGAGCGGCAGGACTTGTGTGTGACATCATTTTCTGGTATTTCACGGTGCCAAATCAGAATATTCACAGTGAAATACCAGAAAATGATGTTACACACCAGTCCTGCCGCTCAGCAAGGCTGCAGCAGAGAAACCATCAGTGATAAATTCTTGGCTTGCGAGAAAATCTTGCCAGTCAATAAGCAGCGTGAATGTATTCTCTTCAGCCAATCAGCTGGCAGCTGAATCTGACCCCCCGTGGGCCTTCTCGTATATAAAGAGCAAGACTCACATCAAAAGTCTGTCTACTCCCATCTTTTGGTGTGACCATGCTCACTGGAGCCTGAGCGAAACATGGCCTCGATTAACAACAAAGAAGACTTTCTCCTGAAGGACAATTCTATGGAAGATGAACTTCCTATTTCAGTATCCTATTACTGTTATACTTTGTTTATCAGAAACAAACTATCCAATTTTGCAACCAGCTTTCCTCTCCAAGTATGACCAATATTGGCATGTTACTGGCAGAATGCAGTAACCTATAAAAATAAATTTTTAGAAAAATAGAGAAAACTCTATACAAACTGAATGCCACTGATGTAGCTATCTCTTTTAAACCACTATTTTTTATAGCATAGTCGCTTGTTTCGTCCTCAAGGAGTTACCTTTCCATGGTCTACCAGAGCTCCATGGTGTCCAAACTAATATAAAAGAATTCTCTTGTAGTTGGTCTTTTTGGCCAGGTATTGTGTCATAATGAATAACATTATAACACGTGGTGGAGTATATAATGGACTTAAAGATAAGAGAGCACTTTCCCTTCTCTTCAGCGAAGCTGAACCTTGTTTTTCCAATGTCAAAAGAACCTGCATGAAAGAGAAGTGACTATTGCGTGTGCGCATCCGCCCTCTTGTTTACAACCAGGCCATTAAAAGCCCAAGGAGCCATTATCTCTGTTTGGTCTATAGCGAATGGTTCATGTCGTTACCAGCGTCCTGAAAAAAATCAACTTTTTTCTCCTTTTTCATTATCGAGGATCATGGAAACATCAAAAATTGCAAGATAAGTGCATAATATTAACTTCCAGTTAAAAATTTTAGTTTTAAACTTTTGGAATTGATAATTTGTGTGTTAAAGCCGGAACCTGGCTTGATTGCTAGCCTGCTTAGTTTCGTAAAGCGTTGATTGCTACCTAGTTCGTTAAGCGAAAATTGTTTTGAATTCTAACTAAGTGTTTTAACTAAAAGAAATGTTCCACAACTTATTATTAATATAGAAAATCCTTTCAGATTGTTGAATGTTTACAATAATCTAGGCAGTAAGTTAGAATAATTTAGACTAGATTAATAGTGGAGGTTGTCTGTAGCCTATGTCCTTGGATTACGTATCCTAAGTGGCCTAGCTTAGACTGAGGACCCTAGGATCAGGTAATAACAATATCTGGGCAAAATAAATCAATAGCTTAACAATAAGGCTATACAGGCAGTCCCCGGTTTACGACGGGTTGGGCTTACGACGTTCCAAGGTTACGACGCTTTTCAAATATATTCATCAGAAATTATTTCCCGGTTTATGACGCATGTTCCGGGGTTACAACGCATCGTACGCCAATCTGACGGAAGAAATATGGCTCCAAAACGGCAGAATAATAAAAATTTGGAGGTTTTTTTATGAAAAACTCAATAAAAATGCCATTTACATCGTTTTCAATACACCGAAAGCATTAAAAATAAGGTTTTCTTGGGATTTGTGACAAGTTTTCGGTTTACGGCGATTTTTGGTTTACGACGCGGCGTAAAAACGGAACCCGTCATAAACCAGGGACTGCCTGTATATTAGTATAAATTTTTTCCTTTTATATAAGCCTTTGCACTTGAGCATGAGCTAAATAATCCAGGACTAGCCTAGGCATTACCTTATATCAAGTTCAGTGATAAATTTTTACGAAACATCCCATTTTTGGACTAAATTGTTAACCTAGATCATGTAACCTAGGACTAGATGAAATAGAAATGTGGAATAGATGAAATAGTAATCTGTGCTCAATGAGATGGTAACCTAGCCTTAAGGCTACATAGTAAGGTAGGCTAATTGTGTTTCATGCAACCCATACACTAAAATGTGAATTAAATAATCCAGGTTAGGCAGTAGCCTAGATTAGAGTAAGTTATAGCCTGGCTATCAGGTTACACATTAGTGATTACTGTTTCATATAGTAGACCAAATAGCCTAGGATTGGATATAAACAACAACCTGGGTTAGACAAAAAATACTAGACTAACTATAAGGTTACATATTAGTAAGTTTCCCGTTTTTATATAGCCTAGGTATACATTTAAGAGTGATCCATAATAATCTGGATTAGGCAATACCCTTTACTAGGTTAAGAAAGAACAAATAAGCCTATTTATATATAAATAGTATCCTAGGCTCAATAAAATAACCTAGTTTTTTACGACTAGGTAGCATATCTGTAAGGCTACATGCTAGTAGGGTCTTATGTAGCTTATATCCTTAAAGGTGATATAAACCTAGAACAGGCAGTAGCCTAACCATATTAAGTAGGAACCTCTTTTTAAGGAATATCCTACTATTGGCCTAAAACAGTGATGGCAAATATCAGATAAAAGGGTAGTCTCGGCCACATAAAACAGAAAACCAGATTATAAGAGAATTATTTTCTGTATAGTTTATATCTTTAAGTTGTAAATAAGCCTAGAATAGGTTAAGCAAGAACCTTCTAAGAAATCCTCTGTTCTTAGCTTAACGTAGGTTATACTAGAAGCATTACCCTAAGCTATATAAAACAGTAGTTTGGGTTAGTTAAACAAATTAGTTCATAGCAGTTAGTTTGAATGGCATGACAACTGGAATTAAAAATTTCACTTGGCCATTGCTAAAGGACTAACAGTGTATAAGTAATACAGCCATATACAGTTATGAAAACTAACCTAAACCTTAGAGGGTTTAAGCTAACGTAGATATGTAACTAAATGTATTACAACTGCACACTTGTAATCCAGTTAACCTGTAATATGGAAGCTATACGAGGAACTACGGAAGAGTCCCTCGCTTAAAAACAATTAATACTAACTAGCTCCTAATAACAACTTGCTTTATATCACTACAGGGCTGCCATTAGGTAGAATCCTCAGTTCAAGTGTTCCATAGTAAATTGCTCGATTCACTTTTTGCCAGTGGGTATGGCCCAAACCACCTGCCATGAGCCTAGTCCTTGTAAAAAACAAGGAAAATTTGCATGGTCACCAGATGTAGGCGAGATTTGTAGTATGCTCCAGGCAGCAAGTTTAAGGACGAAACAGCTCCTTTTAAGCTGTCTCAATGGGTCCTAGGATTCAGCAGGGGTGAGGAAGGGGGAGATTATATCTTTCCAGCAGATATTTAATCCTGTCTCAGAACAACATCAGTGTTTGGGCCAAAACCCAGTAGCAGCAGTCCCCAATGCCTCCCAGGTTAACCCCACGTAGGAAGTAGAGGAATCTTTACATGGCGTTAACCCTTAAACGCCGACTGGACGTTTCGTAAGTCGACTAAAATTGTCTGTCGGGTGACGAGTGGACGTACTGTACGTCGACTACAGAAAATTTCAACCTTTGGTCAACTTTGACTCGACCGAAATGGTAAAGAAACGCAGTTGTAAGCTAAAACTCTTACATTCTAGTAATAGTCAATCATTTACCTTCAGTTTGCAACAAATTGGAAGTCTCTAGCACAATATTTCGATTTATGGTGAATTTTTGAAAAAACTTTTCTTACATCCGCGCGGTAACTCGGCCAAAAATTTCAGAAATTCTATCATCATTTTGTCGTAATTTTTGCACCGTTTTATGTTACCCGTTACATAAAGTTTTATAACTGAAAATGTGCGCAGTTTCATGTAAAATACAACAAAAAACAATCCATGGTTGTAGCTTCTATCAGTTTGTAAATATTTTCATATAAATCACGATAAGTGCCAAAATTTCAACCTTCGGTCAAATTTGACTCGACCGAAATGGTTGAAAAACGCAATTGTAAGCTAAAACTCTTACATTCTAGTAATATTCAATCATTTACCTTCATTTTGCAACAAATTGGAAGTCTCTAGCACAAAATTTCGATTTATGGTGAATTTTTGAAAAAACTTGTTCCTTATGTCCGCGCGCGGTAACTCTGCCGAACATCTCGGAAATTCTTTCGTCACTTTGTCGTAACGTTTGCACCGTTTTATATTAGTCATTACATAAAGTTTTATATATGAAAATGTGCGCAATTTCATATAGAATACAACAGAAAATAACTCATGGTTGTAGCTTTTATCAGTTTTGAAGTATTTTCATATAAATCACGATGTGCCAAAATTTCAACCTTCAGTCAACTTTGACTCAACCAAAATGGTCGAAAAATGCAATTGTAAGCTAAAACTCTAGCACAATATTTCGATTTATGGTGAATTTTTGAAAAAAATTTTTCCTTACGTCCGCGCGGTAACTCAGCCGAAAATCTGAGAAATTCTTTCGTCACATTGTCATAATGTTTGCGCCATTTTTCTAATAGCCATTACATAAGTTTTATATATGAAAATGTGTGCAATTTCATGTAGAATACAACAAAAAATAACTCATGGTTGTAGCTTTATCAGTTTCGAAATATTTTCATATAAATCATGATAAATAGAAAAAATTCAACCTTCGGTCAACTTTAACTCGACCGAAATGGTCGAAAACTGCAATTGTAAGCTAAAAAATTTACAGTCTAATAATATTCAATCAATTACCTTCATTTTGCAACAAACAGGAAGTCTCTAGCACAATATTTCGATTTATGGTGAATTTTAAAAAAACTTTTTACGTCCACGTTATTTAATTCATGCATCATTTTGTGATAATATTTTCTCTGTGTTGCTTTGATCGTTTTACAATTTGTTATATACCAAAATCATTGTAATTTAGTGTACAATACAAAGAAAAAAAATAACTTATTAGCTTTAATCGTTTTGCTCACAGCGCGATTTGTATACAATTATATATGAAATTTTTTTTTTGTGCTGTCATATATTTCAATATTTATATATGGTAATGATATTTTTTTCATTTCTGATGGTTGCATACTAAACTTCAGGCAATGAAAAAAAGGAGCCAAAATGAACTCTTAATCTTAAAACTAAGAGTGTTGTGATTTAAAAAAAAAAACTTTTTTTTCAGCGCTAACTCCCGAACACCGCCGGCATACGGCAGACACTTTTGTAAATAGAGGCTCGGCGTTTAAAGGTTAACATTCTTATTAAAAAATATGAAGTGGACATTGCCATTGAAATGGCCCTGCTGAACCCAGAAGGCTCAGGGACACAAATTGTAGCTAGCCATGGGAGAAACCTTCCAGAAGGAATTCTATTCCCCATGCAACTATCGTTGCTGAATAGGGTCTTTTCCCCTAAAGGGATACTGGGATCCACCTAGCTCACATCTTATGGGGGGGAAAAAGGAAAAACAACACCTGGAATGTCTATCAAAGGCAAAGGCAGAGGAATTATATTGGTTGGGGGTCAGCTTCGACGACATCACAGACAATGGAAGTTTTCCCTGTGGGGGACAGCATTATTTATATGTGCAGAAAGGCCCTGTTAATGGGGCCCATAGAGAAACGTGTATATTCGCCACCAAGTACGTCTCTTCAGTGTCCTCAAAAAGGATTCCTCCAAAAGAGGAGTGATCCTTGACAAATCAACATTGAACAAGCACATTGTTTGCCAAAATTTTCATATAATTACCGTTGCTTAAGTACATTGAATCATTCCAAAAGAGACCTAGACAGTTTCTATAGGTCAGAAAGATCCATACTGGCACATCCCTATAGCCATTCCCTTCTGCCCCTTCCTAAGGTTCGGGATAGGAAAAAATACGTACCGATTCAGTCATGCCCTTTGGGCTAAGCATTGCCTAAAGAACATTTTACAAAATTAGCAACGGTATTTGTTCAAGAACTCAAACAAAAAAGATCTGGGGGCCCACAAGAAAAGAATGGTTGAAAAACCCAAGAGCACTGGTCAACAGACTACAGTACAATCAAAAGGTTTTATAATAAATTTGAAAACATCCTGCCTCACGCCCAGCAGACACTTTCGGTGGCTGGGACTGTGTTGGGATACTCTTGACGGCCTGTTGCCTCTCCCCATCATACTCAAAACAGAATAAGGCAAGTCCTCAAAAGGTTCCTTGCATGGCCCAGAGTTTCCAGATGGCAATCAGAACGTACTATGGGCCTGCTGCAGTTCCATTCAGTAATAGATCCAATACTTAGATTGCAACTAAAAATGTGAGCAAATCCTGGCTATGGCATGCAAGAAAAAAGATGCGAGACTGACTTCATCAAAGGATTAAAAGATTTGGAGAGATACTTCGGCCTTGGATCCGGAAGGAATCTCTGGCGAAATAGGTCACCCTGATTCCTCCATCTGTATGAGTGACAAACACACAGATGCCTCGTTGACAGGTTGGGAGGAGATTGGGAGGATCGTCAGGTGCCAGTGAGGTGATCAGCTACTCAGGAATTTTTCTATCAATTTCCTGGAGCTGATGGCTGTCTTTTTGTTTCTCAAAAACTCAAACCTCCAGAGGAGAGAGACAACATAACTACAATATCCTACATCAAGAGGTCAGGATCACATTCACCTCCTCTCAATATGGTAATGCTAGCCATCCTTCGGATGGTGCAAGCAAGGAAGTGGCACATGTCTGCAATTCACCTCACAGGGGGTCTCATTGTAATAGCAGACTCTAACAAGGGAAACAACAGCCTCAACAGAGTGGATGTTGGACAACCACTCTTTCCAAACAATAGCCAGCATGCTTCCACAATCGGAAGTGGACCTGTTTGCCACATACTAGAATCACAAACCCCTAATATATGTATCTCCAAACCTAGACAGTCAAGCAACAGGAAGAGATGCCTTCCTAAAGACTGGAACAAGGGGAGGACAATATATTTTTCCTCCGTTGTCCCAGATTTCGAAGGTTTTGAGCAAACTTCTAAACTTCAAAGGAACAGTTTACAATGGAGGCCTCTCAGTTTGAAACATTATAAGTTTGCATGACTAGTTATATCCTGCAGAAATAAGACAACATATGATTAATGTGTGTATGAAAAAACATATTTTGCAATTTAAAAAATTTTGCCTCCAAAACAGTTATCCATTTAACAGCACTTAAATTCATCTTTTAAATGGATAACTGTTTTGGAGGTAAAAATAATTTTTTTATAGGTTTGTCTTTCTTCAACACTGATTTGTCACCGAGTGTAACTGTGATATCTTAAAGACATGATGTTTGCTAATCAGCTTTTGTTCTAGTAAATATTAAATTGATAATCAACTTCAACTTAACCCTTAAACGCCGAGCCTCTATTTACAAAAATGTTTCCCGTATGCTGGCGGCGTTTGGGAGTTAGCGCCGAAGCGGAAAAAAAAGTTTTTTTAAAAAATCACAGCCCGCTTAGTTTTTAAGATTAAGAGTTCATTTTTGGCTCCTTTTTTTGTCATTGCCTGAAGTTTAGTATGCAACCATCAGAAATGAAAAAAAATATCATTATCATATATAAATATTGAAATATACGACCAAAAAAAAAATTTTCATATATAATTTTATACAAATCGCGCTGTGAGCAAAACGGTTAAAGCTAACGGGATTATTTTTTTTCATTGTATTGTACACTAAATTGCGATGATTTTGGTATATAACAAATTGTAAAACGATCAAAGCAACACAGAGAAAATATTATCACAATATGATGCATGAATCCATAACGCGCAGACGTAAAAAAATGTTTTTTTCAAAAATTCACCATAAATCGAAATATTGTGCTAGAGACTTCCCGTTTGTTGAAAAATGAAGTTAATTGATTGAATATTACTAGACTGTAAGTGTTTTAGCTTACAATTGCAGTTTTCGACCATTTCGGTCGAGTTAAAGTTGACCGAAGGTCGAATTTTTTCTATTTATCCTAATTTATATGAAAATATTTCAAAACTGATAAAAGCTACAACCATGAGTTATTTTCTGTTGTACTCTACATGAAATTGCACACATTTTCATATATAAAAGTTTATGTAACGACTAATATAAAACGGTGCAAACATTACGACAACGTGGCGAAAGAATTTCCGAGATGTTCAGCCGAGTTACCGCGCGGACGTAAGGAAAATGTTTTTTCAAAAATTCACCATAAATCGAAATATTGTGATAGAGACTTCCAATTTATTGCAAAATAAAGGTAAATGATTGAATATTACTAGAATGTAAGAGTTTTAGCTTACAATTGCATTTTTCGACCATTTCGGTCGAGTTAAAGTTGACCAAGGTTGAAATTTTGGCAGTTATCGTGATTTATGTGAAAATATTTCAAAAGTGATAAAAGCTACAACCATGAATTATTTTCTGTTGTATTCTACATGAAATTGCGCACATTTTCATATATAAAAGTTTATGTAACGACTAATGTAAAATGATGCAAACATTACGACAACGTGATTTAAAGAATTTCGAGATGTTCGGCGAGTTACCGCTACGCAGACGCAAGAAAAAATTTTTTTTTTTTTTTTTTCAGAAATTCACCATAAATCAAAATATTGTGCTAGAGACTTCCAGTTTGTTGCAAAATGAAGGTACATGATTGAATATTACTAGAATGTAAGAGTTTTAGCTTATAATTGCGTTTTTCTACCATTTTGGTCGAGTTAAAGTTGACCGAAGGTTGAAATTTTGGCAGCTATCGTGATTTATATGAAAATATTTCAAAACTGATAAAAGCTACAACCATGAGTTATTTTCTGTTGTATTCTACATGAAATTGCGCACATTTCAATATATAAAACTTTATGTAACGACTAATATAAAACGGTGCAAACATTACGACAACGTGGCGAAAGAATTTCTGGCGCGGATGTAAGGAAAAAGTTTTTTCCAAAAATTCATCATAAATCGAAATACTGTGCTAGAGACTTCCAATTTGTTGCAAAATGAAGATAAATAATTGAATATTACTAGAATGTAAGATTTTTAGCTTACAATTGCGTTTTTTTACCATTTCGGTCGAGTCAAAGTTGACCGAAGGTTGAAATTTTGGCAGTTATCGAGATTATATGAAAATATTTCCAAACTAATAAAAGCTACAACCATGGGTTGTATGGGTTGTATTTTACATGAAATTGCGCACATTTTCATATATAAAACTTTATGTAACGGCTAATATAAAACAGTGCAAAAATTACGACAAAATGACGAAAGAATTTTGAAATTTTCGGCCGAGTTATCGGCATGGACGTAAGGAAAAGTTTTTCAAAAATTCACCATAAATCGAAATATTGTGCTAGAGACTTCCAATTTGTTGCAAAATGAAGGTAAATGATTGAATATTACTAGAATGTAAGAGTTTTAGCTTACAATTGCGTTTTTCGACCATTTCAGTCGAGTCAAAGTGACCAAAGGTTGAAATTTTTTGTAGTCGACGTACGGTACATCCACTTGGCACCCAACAAACAATTTTAGTCGACGTATGATACGTCCAGTAGGCGTTTAAGGGATAACTAGATGAGAGTTTATAGCAGAATAATAACTTACTATTGCTTCTCAGTATTGTAGCTAGGTAGGTTATTATATTTGATGCTGTAGTATTTCTCTAATTTCACATTTTGAAAGTTATCCTATAAATTGGCTGAAGAATGAATAACTTTATTTCATCAAGTTTTCTGATACCTCCACAGAAATAGTAGATTGTATAATATTGCATGCACTCTAGTTTTCAAGTACAGTAGTTATATGGGTTACAGATATCATGTGGTAACATTTTTGTTTTTATTTTCAGGTTTGTGGTGATGGTTATTATAGCATCGTTCATAATACTAATTGCATTTATAGTTATCTGTAGTGTTTTTTAATTATCCATGTAGTCTCCTGTAAATGTATATCTCCACTTCGTGCATCCTTGTATGTTCATTATTTTTTCCTAAAATGTTTACTTTACAGTATTATTAGTTTTGCAGCAACTGTCCTGTTATTTATTTTCAGTGTGCACACAGAGCAAAAGATGGTTGTTAATATTACTCTTTGTTCATATTGACAGTGTTGTAAAGACATTTTTATTTTTATTCAGGAGAAATTAATTTAATGTTAATCACCTCATGGATTTGTATGCTCAGATTTTTCAAAATGAATTTTATACTTGTATGACTAGCTTTCAGCCAGAATTTTAAAAACCACTAATTAGCAGTTTACAATTGATATATATTATTAGCAAAATGAAAGAATTGTAACTTTCACTGTTGCAAACCCTATTTTATTTTAAGTGCTGAGAATAGGAAAGTATAATAAAAGATAAAACTGTTAAGTGTCATTACTTATAAGGAGAAAGGGCAAAATAACTTAAGTTTCAAAATTGATATTAAGTAAGGAGAGTTAATGAGAAAATGTCATTTATAGGCAGGGGTCATACAGCATTCTTTTTGTTATGTTACCTTATTTTTGCTTATCCTAAAATTAGTCGTGGTATATTAAGGGACTTGATCCTCACATTATGTGGGTCATAACGTGTTAAAATTTAGCACTTTACAGTGCCTTTAGTCCATTGTTATATCATTAAATGTATTTGGCATCATGAAACCTTGTATTCCATCTGATTTCTTGAGTATGGCCTCTTAATACATAGTAGTATTTTGGGTGAAGTGGTATTCCGTCCATCTTGACACTAAAGTTATAAGGAAGCACCTAGTTTTCATTGGACTATGCTGAGAGTACTGTGTTCCCAATATTATTTGGTTTTTCATGTGATTATTTTATGGCTTATTTTCTTTCCAACAAACAGTAACCAACACAGTACAATATCAATTATTTTTTAAGAAATTCTACATGTAAACCACTTTTAATGAAGTTATAATAGTAAATTGCATGATCTTTTTACATTTTTATTTTATAAATGTACATGTACAACTGAATGAGATGTGAATTTTAGAACAACCAGTACTATTTTGTTGTCAGAGCTAGAGTTTTAGGTCATGTAAGAGTCTAATGTGATTATAAAACAATAGAGGTTGCAAGTGAAAGCAATTTTGTATCTTTAAATCAATATTGATTTTAGTTTTAATTTGGTTTTAAAGATGAATGATTTTATTACTAATTTGGTTTCAGAGATGGAGTTTATTACTTGCTATGTAATTAGGCCAGTTTATTACTTGCTGTGTATTTAGGCCAGTTTAGTGTTTTTTTTTTTTTTTTTCAGAAATGTTCACTGATTCCTCATTTTCCAGCATAGAATGTGTTCATGATTGAGAAAGTGTATTGTGAAAATGCTGATTTAGATTATTTTCTTTAAGATTTATATGAACTGTAAACATTCTACTTGGTAAGATTTGTGCTGAAAGAATCTAGTTTTCGTTGTATAGTTTTGTGTATAGTCAACATACTTTAACACTGTGATCCAGTCTACCAGTGGAGTACAGTTTTAAGGAAACAAGGTTCATAGTCCCACAGAATACAGGTTCTCCTTAACAGAGACATTTTAAAATGTAATTTAACGTAAACAGAGACATTTTAAAATTGCAGTTTAACGTAAGCAACAATTGAGACAACAGTTGGTATAAGAACTGGGGACAGTGACAGCTGAATTTATATACATATATATATATATCAAACATTACTCAGTGTATATGCATGATACTTTAATGCACATTTATCATTGATCTTTGATTTTACTATGATAGCCAACCAAGCTTTTATAAAAAGCTAACTGTTAAATACTGTATCTAGTTTTTGAAGTTTACTGTTGTAAGGTATAGACAATTACAAACACAGTGATGAAGCAGGTCAGAGTCCTAAAACTGAATGGTCTGATCACAAGTTTCAGTTCCAATTTAACCACTGCAATATTCTCAGAAACTTCATGTAACAAAGGAATTTTCCAACTGAACTCAAACTACGAAAATTTCTGCATTTTTGGTCATGCCACTCATATTCTCATTTCTTGTTACCCTTGTAATTTGGAGCACTTCTTAATTTCACCATTTCACCCTCTGAGATTTCTTCTTGAAGGACATTTGTTGGGGTTTTTTGAAGTTGTTTTCAATTTTTTTCTCAACAGAATTCCATAGTAAGGTTTGCAAGAAAAGTCAGCAGGATAGACGCTAATGATTCAGAACATTATGGGACTTTGAAAACAAAAGTTGGAAAGCAGGCATGAATCTGGCAAACTGGTTAGTGATTTAACTCATAAAGATTGATGATAATCGTGATTAATAAAACTAGCTTTTAATTGGTAAAGTAAGAAGTAATATCATATTTCAATAGCTAGGAATGAATGGGCTTTTACAGCCCCAAGACTGGGCCATATGGCTTAAATTTCATACATTTATATTCTGTAAAATAGTTGAATCATCAGATTTTGAAATTGGGGTTGATTCTGTTTCCTTAAATTTAATACTTACCAGCTGGGTGTCTTAAAGTCAGTAGCATATACAGTATATGACAAGCTTTTGTATTGTGAACTTTGGTATGAGGGTACTGAATTAATGGTAGGAGTTGGGGAAGTTTGCTGAATTACACATTTGAAAGCATTCTGCTGCAAACAATCTGGCAATGCCCATATTGGTGTCAGGAATTTACTTTTGGCAACATACATTACAGATTTGAAGACACTGTAAATTGTAAGTAATTACACATATTGCAATCCTATTACATGTATTGGTACTATCACGTACTGTATGTTGAAACTTGCGAGATGGAGAAAAAACTGCTTGTTGTAACTGTTGATTGGGTAGGTAAAGATGGGTAGGGTCAGACTAAGGACCTGGTAATTTCATGAGTACATCAAAGTACAAAACAGCTGACTCTCCTTTAGCATACTGATGGGCTTATAGAAACAAATATCTCTAGCCTTAACCCTTATGCTGTAATAAAAAAAGTGTCCTGGTCCGGGTACTAAGGGACTTGATGTCACTTCAGAGAGACTTGGCTCTTTTAGAGTATAGTGGGCTTCCAATATTCTCTTTGAAAATGACTTTGAAGAGTAGGGGTCATATGCTTGGGTCAACTCTGCTCCTGAGATATTCAGTTCTTCATATGCAGAGCAGAATATCCAGAGGAATGCAGACTGTCAGTAACATAAACCTCACTTGAAACATTGGGAGCCTCATTCCTTCAGGCAAAGCCTACTGAGTGAAGTATATATAACATTGTCACTCATATTGTCGCTGTAGTCAGCTTATGGCACTCGTGCAGCCAGATGATAACAGGGATGCATGATGTTATGAGAATGCCTTCACGAATATGGCTCCATTAAGCGCTTCTTCTCTTGGTTTCTACACAACAGCTGTTTAACAGTTTCTTTCTTATACCACCTTCATTTCTTTTCATCAGTGCCTTCTCAGAGCCTCTGTCTCCAGAGAATTCAGTCTTGGGCACTTTCTTTCTGATCATTTATTTTGTATGAACATAGGTTGCCACAGAAAATAGTGAAAAAGAAGTCGTACTAATTTTTTTCCTAATTTGATATGTCTCTATACAGTATTCACCCATTTTTTTTAAGAAGGTCAGAGTTTGAAGAATTGACAGGATTGCAAGATTTGAGCTTCCATTCACAGTAAGAAGTGAAATAGAAACTCTAAAGATTTAAGTAATATGACAAAGGTATTTAATCAATAACTGCCAACTATTAGGGACTGACTGGACCCCTCCCAGAACAAATATAGATTATTTGGTTCCAGTTAAGCCTTTCAGGAATAAATATTTGTAGTTTCCCTTAAGAACTCTGTCAGTGAGACTTAGACCTTGTAGAGTTCCTATATGTAGAGAATTAAAATCAACAATAAACCATGTTTAGTGATTTTGCATTAATGCCAAATTCCAGTTAACAGCAAATAGATTTTGGACACAAATCTCTTAAAGAAATTAAGAAAAAAAACTAGAACAGTTTTAGTCTCCCCGATCATAGTTTTCTTAAAGATGTATTTATGGGATGAAGTTGGATTAATCTTTAATCTTTTTGTAAGAACAAACCCTTCAGGTCAGCCCTGAGACTTAGGGATTTTAGCTTATTGGTTTGCTTAGATTATTTTGTAGAGCTGACTAAACACACAACACAGGAATACAGATGAAGAACGATTGGATAGCTGTTGCATGTACGACAGTTCCAGATACTAATGAATGTCTCAGCCAGATACTAATGAATGTCTCAGTGGCAGAAGAGTACTCACACTTGCCAAGCCTACTTGTAAGAGGGCCAGGTTTGAGGAGAGAGTCAGCTGATGCCAGGAAATAGAGGAGAGTTCCTGCCTATCTTCCATACTCAGAAGGGTTAGCTTCGAAAAGAGAATCTGCTTATGAATTCAGCTTGTGACAACTACCTATATATCTTGGGTCTGCGAGTTTTGACTAGTTGTGCTGGTGTATGTAAAGTATCATATACAAGGTTTGTAATTTTATTTATGAAGCCTTTTTTTTTTATTTTTTATGTGTTCCATAAACATTGCATGTGGAACAGTTATAATTTGTAATTCGTCTTCAAATTGTTCAAGGTGCTTTCCAGTTGATGCTGTCATACTGTTCTCTTATGCAGGTAGAGGTACTGTAATCATTAGTCCAATATAGAAGTTGTCTCTCAGAGGCCTAATGGCATCTGAATATTAGAATTAATAAGAGTAGGTATTTATATAAGATTTTAATTGTAGTAATCAAACTATTATTCTTCTTTATTTTCTTTAAGATGTGGCAGGTTTAATATTGAAGTATTGTATTATTCTAGATTACTATGCAAGGTAATTTGATGTTGTTACTACATGTAATATTAAGTTTTTAGTTATAGCTAAGTTACTAATGCAGTCCAGTTGGTTCTGTTATTTGTAGTGTTTCCTTAAAATACTGATCTAGTGAAACTTGTGAAGGCCAGAATTATATAAAAACTAATTGCATTAGCAATTTAACCAAATTTAACATTCACCGTATACATTTCCTATGGTCAGTACAGTATATAGAGAGTATGGTGTAAAATATGTACCAAATTTCTTGGCGTCAAAGTCACTCTGACCTCCAAGATACATCTTAATTTTGACTAACAAAATTGAAAAAAAAAAAATAAATAAATAAAAAAATTAGGTTGCACTATCATGAGTTGATAGTTTTTTCAGTTGATGTGTTGCTCATATTTGACTTTCGCAATGCAGGCTTTGACTGTAGTTTTTCCAGTACATTTATTTTGAAAATACTATGTTTTATGTGTTTTTCATATTCATTAATTTTAATACTTGAGTTTTTCTGAAATTCACATAGCAGTGAACTGAAAATTGGAACTGATTACCGTGTATATGGTATGAACTGACCAGTCATGTTTCATAAGAAATTTTCTTGGTCAACAGTGTCTCAGTGCTTGCAGATGGATGGGGCTACAGCTGATGCAGTTGTTCAGGATTTTGTTAGTATATGTATGATTATGCTGAAATTTTTATTTTAATCTCAGATAAATGAAAAAGTAAACACCACATTAGAAGATATGAAATAACAAAATTGCAGAGGTACGCTTTGTAGAAACAACCAAATAAACATAGCATCACACTATACAAATATTGTGAATAAGAAAATTTTAACCTTCAAACCACAAAATATATGGAGTATAGTAGTTACCATTTGTATAAGTAACGGGCAAACATCTTTGATTTCAAGTCTGCTATAGTAAGATTTACCAAAGCAGGAGTGAATCTTGTGACTGTGAACAGTAACCTTCAGCCTCTGGAATGCACAGTAAATTACCGACACATATTTCAGAGAAAAATAGTATCTTTAATGCCGAGAAATAAAGTAGGTAAACAATTACACATTTACTGGTAAACATTCACCATAATGTTGATTAGGCAGAATTGGTCTTCATTTTTGTTTCATTTATGAGTTGCCTAGAAATATAAGTATTATCAGTAATGAATAACTAATAGATAAGGAACAATTCTTAAGAATTTAAGTATATCCTAGTTTAACCAGACCACTGAGCTCATTAACAGGCTACCTAGCAAAGGGACCTACAGCTTATTGTGGAATCCGAACCACATTATAGCGAGAAATAAATTCCTCTAATTCATTAGCCAGCCAGAGACTCGAACTTGGGCCTAGCAAGTGCTAGCCAACAACTCTACCGACTCGCCCAACGAGGAACTAAGAACAATTCTTGATAATTACCAAACCACATACAGTATATTGTATGTGATTGTCAAAACCTATACTTCATGATGTAAAGAAATCCAGTTAAAATAACATTAATGTATGCTTAAGATTGAAGTGGTGACAACACCACAGACTTCAAGTATATAGTGTATTGGCATGTAATGCTATTCTTCACTGTATGAATAAGATCTGATCGTAAATTTTGGCATTGTATACTGGAATTGTTTTGCATATATAATCTTAATGTCTTTATTTTCAAAATTATATATTTTCACTCTTGTGTCAAGAGACAATTTTGTCAACCAATCCAGTATTGTCATAACATCTCTTGTTAACTGTATTTATTATTAGCTGTTATGTTTGTTTATTATTATGTTTCATAATTGCTTTTTACTTCTGTGTTCTCTTATATAGGTTAAAGTTAGTAGAGTGTAGTATCAGGCAGTGCTATAGATTGGACTTGAGCTTACTATTTGAGTTTTCAGTTTTTAACAGTAGAAATAGGCATTTGTTACATCTGCCTTCCATTTTTTATAGCATGTTGTGGTATACAAAAAGCAAACCTAATTTATATTGTATATGTGCCATAATTGCCATTCAGAATACCATTCCAAATGAACTAAGCATTTGTTAGTTGTTCCTTTAGTAGCTCTCACTTCATTGTTTGATCTCTTGGAAGGTTAGAGCACCACTCAGCATGATACTAAGGACTGATAAATCTAATAAGAGTACAGTAATTATAAAATTGGCTCATTTTAAAGAATGATATATCCAGTTTTATTAGTCCATTTAAAAATAATATTCAGATAAAACATTTCATTTTATTTAACAAACTGTTCCCAGTTGTACGTTTGAATTCTTATATTTAAAAACAGTTCAGGTTCTTTCATCTGCTGTGTAATGTATTTTAGCATTGGGAGTTGAGCATCATGTCTTGATTAAAATTTCAGGAAGTCTTCATTTGTTCTTTTATATTTAAAGTAGTACCCATAAATTTATGTATGTCCGGGTGCTACATACCCAGTGTACATCTCAGTCAGTTGTTTAGTGCTTCTGGAAATGGTTCTGTTGTTTCCTTGAATAAGTTCACTTGTATATGTTCCATGTCTCTGAAGGAAACATTGGTTGTCTTCTCCCAGTTCCTCTAGTTTGGATTATCAGTGTAATTGGCTTTGAACCAGTGCAAAAATAATTTAACCCCTAAGGCAAGTTGGATGCAGAAGCATTATTGTGATGGGCAGTACTTCTCTTTTTCACAAAAGATAGAGCTTTTATCATTTTAGCATATTGTTGGAATTGTCAGTATCATAAGAATGTACAAGACTCATACTTCTTAACTAATAGATTGGGAAGGTAATGCGTATTATTGGTTATACTGCCTATTCACATAAATGTTTTTAAAAAAATCTTTCAAGCAGTTTTTACTCTATTCTTGTAGGTTTATATTTTACTGAAACACCCTTACCTCTGGGCTCCATCTGCAAACAATGTAATGAGTGGTATTAGCTGAAATGGAAAGCTCCCCTTAGGGAGAGAGATCTCACCAGAAAGCTGAAAACCACTGGCTTCTTTGCAAGTAGGACTTGGTCTGCTGTAAGCAGTCATGTGATTAATTAAATGTTTTTGTCAATTTTCAGACTGTGTATTTAGAAAATAAACCAAATTTTTATCTAGGCTGGTTTGAAAAGTAGGTACAGCATTTTATGATAAATGAGGCAATGTGACTACTTTTGTTACTGTAAGTAAATAGTTTTTTATTGTGTTTTTAGGAGTGTTTAGTGTTATACTTCATATGTTTTTTAAAAGGAGGTAGACATCCATTCATTCATTTATAGACTGGATATGGATCTTCACTCAAAAATATGCACAAATAGGGTTAAACTTCCTACCTTTCAAGGTAGACTTATGAGTGTTTGTAAAACTCAGGGTTTTAGCACAACTCATATTTAAAATATAAATGCAACAGTAATCCAAGTAACTGAAGTGGCATTTCAAAAACCATAACAGGTTTATATTTTCTGAAACTATAATTTTAAGAAGTTTAATAGAAACTAAGTAGATATTTTGAATACTTATTTCAAATATATGTATCACAGTTTTCAAAAGATTTGTGATAGTCATTGGAATAACTTGAATGGTTCTATGGACTTACATACAAGAATTGTAAATTGCTCGTGAACTTTTTCTTTGTACAGGAGTGCAATAAGGTGCATTTAATGTTTACAGCTTACTGCAAATTGAATTTTGGATAAATTATGTAAATGTTTTTATATAAAAGTGATGTGATGATAGGTAGAATCATTGTTAGCTGCTTATCGGTTGTTTCTTCAGGTGTGTATAGAACTACCTAGTTTCTTGAAAATGAAAAATGACAAAAGTGAAAATTGATCATTTTGACCTTTTGAGTGATATGAATCGCTTACTGGAATTTTGCAATTTTGATAATTGAAATTATTTAAGGTACTGTGGACCACTACAGTCTGTATAGTGCTTTTGTAGTTTGTATAGAAAGTACTGTATAATAATTTTAAGTCATTTAAGTGATTAAAATGGTAGTGTCTTCATCATCTAATCTAGGGTTTCAATGGTTTTCACATTTTCAGAATTATATTACTTAATTGAAAGTCATTGTTGAGGTTTTGCAGCTTTTTGTGAAATGTTATGAAGGGGTAACTACCACATACTGACCAAGAAGTGTGTATTGTGTCCTGTACAGTTCTTTTCATAATCCAATACAATAACAAAATTTATGAGAAATGTGACTCTGCTGCAAAGAGGAAATTAATTTTTCTCACTATTTTCTTTCCTACATTGAGTCCTGTACTGTTAGTACTCTGTTATGGCATGTTTCTGTTACATTATTAGAGAATTATTCTAAAATTATTGTATGTGAAAACATAGACTCGTAATATGTGTTTCTCTGAAAATGTTGTTTTACTTGGCTGACTAAGCCTAAAACATTTCAGTTAACATACTTTTCCTGATAGTAGGAATTCCAAACCACCAAAACTTCTAACAAGCTTTTGTTTTTCATTTATGTACTGTACTGTATACAGTGAAATTAATCACTCTGCAAGTGTCATAAACACTTTTCTCACTCTAGCAAAGGCAAAAGGAGTACTATACATACTGTAGTTACTAGAGTACATTATATATTACTGTATTGCTA
Source organism: Macrobrachium rosenbergii (assembly GCF_040412425.1). Taxonomy (NCBI): domain Eukaryota; kingdom Metazoa; phylum Arthropoda; class Malacostraca; order Decapoda; family Palaemonidae; genus Macrobrachium; species Macrobrachium rosenbergii. Next base: position 21,005,234 of record NC_089745.1, read on the forward strand.
TAATACTGCTCATTCATGTACTATAATGGTAAAGATAATTATTTTCATACTTAATATTTTGTATTAACAATTTTAAAAATGTATTCTTGTATTGATATTGTAATGTATTATCAGTACTGTCATCATAATTCATTAATCTTTCAAGTGCATATTGCCTTTATTCGTTTCCAGAATGTTATGAGGTCCACCAGTCTGTCACATGTCAAACAGTAAAGGATAATGTTCCTATGCATGTGCCCTCTGGATGCACAGCTGCATCACAAACTTTAGGTTTTGTGAGCCTGCTATTTTGAGCAGCTCAAACTCATTCCTAAGTGATAAAGAGTGAATTCCACATGTATATGTAATTTGTAGTGGCTGGGATCACTTTAGATTGTCTACTTTGGCAGGTGTAAGTACTTTAATTACCATTAGAATTTAGCTCTTCAGCAGTGTTTGCTTCATTCAAGCTCATATTTTTCATTTATTTTGGGATTGTTCAAGTTTTGTTGCTAACTGGCAAGTAGGTCATTGTTTATTTAGTGATTGCTAGTGTGGTTTTTCATTCAAACCACTCATTCATCCGATAAATTTATTGTGCTGCAGCGAAAATGAAACGCACTGGGTTTATACTTTGCTTAATTTTCAGGGGTTTTGATATACTTTTTATTTGCCTTTTATTTACATTTACTTTATTTTAATTTTTAGTTTTAATGAATCTGTGTCAGTGTATGAGTTTACCCATTGCTGCTCTTAATTTTCTTAATTCAGCACATTCATTCCATTGCTAATCAGTTTTTTCAGTGTTACTCAGCTATTTTTTACACTTTTTTGTGAGTTTTGTATAGTCATCTTCTCCTCACTGGGACCCACCTGATATGTGGTTTGATAATGTTTAAATTTTAGTGAATTACAATGTCTTCATAATGTCCCCCATAATTATCAAGGACTTCCAAGTAACAAGTAAGACCTGCCATGCCTCAAGTCCTCACTTGACAGGGACCCTTGTCTCCTTTGTAGCACCTGTTCTGGTTAGATGTGTTTGCTGTTCTTAACCAGTGCTTTCCAGACCAATGGCTCCAATATGCACAGAAAAGGACTTTACAAAATACATTGTACTTCAGTTGAACTATAAGAAGTTGGACTGGTACCTTTAATCAGAGCTAAGTTCCTGGGAATGATCGTCAATAAAAAAGAGGAATTAGCCTGAAAGTGATTCAGATTGTCATCCTTAATTCAGCAGTTTTGGCACAGTCCAAATCATCTGGCCAAGTTGTGGCATCAGGCCATCTTGCCTTGCTGAAGAAGCTGGTTCCTCACAGACATTTCACCTTGGAGTTGCTCCAGATTACTGGTGTTTCAGAAAAACCTCTCTAAACACCTGTAATAAGTACATAATTATGTGAAATAACTGACACAATTAAAGAGATAATCTTTTTGTCATACACATGAAATATCAGTTATAATGACCATTTATGTTTTTCCCTTTCTTTATGATGTAGTCGTGACAACTTGCCAGCATGATGTAGTTTTAACCATATTTGTAGTGAAAAATAAACCAGTATGTTTGCATGGTGTATCATCTGGGCATGCTAAAACTCATATGCTGTAAATTTTTTCTTAGGTAGCTGGTACTAGTGTACAGTAAACTCTCGTATTCGCAGACTCATCTATTCGCAGATTTCTGTGGAACGTATGTACACATTATTTGTGGAAAATTTGCCCATTCCTGGTATTTTTCACTAAGAAACATTCACTAATTACTGTATTTTCACATAATTTTCATGACTAAATGCACTTTTTGTGATAAAACTATTAAACTGCTCAGGTATAAGCATTTTTAGAATTTCAAAATAAGTGTTTTTAGAGGGGTTTTAAGTATTCTTGGATTTTAGCTATTAGGGGGGGAGGTTGCGCATCCCATGCGAATATGGGGTTTACTGTACAGTATCAATATTTTAAAAGTGTAAAACAAAACATCAGTATTTAAAAGTAATATCACCTGTATAAGATAAAAAGCTAATCAGGTGATTAGTGTCAGTTATGTCACAAATTTAGATGAAAACACTAAGAACACTATTTTAGGAGTTTCGACAGACCACATTTGATGTGGTCAGCAGCATCTGTATCTTGCAATTACCCAGTTGTAGCTTGAGGGGAGGTTCTAGAGAAGGGTTCGGCAATCTTTAGGAGAGAGGGCCAGACTACTATGCAGTCTCTTGAGGGTCACAGTATCAAATGTACTATAATAAATTGTCTTGACCTCGGACTGCTCTGTCCAGAAGGCTGCCTTGGTCTGGAGGTTTGAAGAAAAATCAACGATGATGATGTAACATTATTTAACCAAGGTTCTTATTTTACTGCAGGAATAACATGGTACAACTAATACAATCAACAAAAAAATGCAAATTCAGAAATCATTTAATAAGACACTTGTTTCTGCTTATTGTTTGATAACTTCACATCAGGTGAAATATTTCTCGATGACAGAAGCAAAATACCTTAAACTAGGCAACAGTTGTTAGATAATTAGTGTCCATGTGTTAAACTGGCAGGTTGGACTGAAATCCCTCATGGGCAGGGGGTTGCCACCCCCATTCTAGGAGCTTTGTGTGGCATCCAAATCCCTAGTCACTTTTAAATTTTGGTGGTACAGTACCAATGTATATACTGTAGATGCTTCAAATCATGGTTTTAGAGAACATCTACTTCATCAATACAGGATTTTACAAAATAAATCAATAAAGGATATTCTAGCAGAAGGTAATAACTTTTCTATTAATAATATCATTCTCTTCTTAAAATTAAATTGATAAGTAAAATATAATCTAACCCCCCCTTTTTTTCCTCTAATTCCCCCTTTTTTTTTTTATTTATTTATTTATTTAGTTTACTTAATTTTTTATGTACTCTTTCCCCCATTCTTTTCCCAGCCCGAGATTTTTTATGTACTCTTTCCCCCATTCTTTTCCCAGCCCGAGAAGAACCCTAAAAGAGTTCAGAGGTCTGGTTAAACAAATCATTTATAACTAACTAACTATACAGCGCAATAAATGGCGTATAACTTCCAAGCATTCAATCAATAGTCTCTTGGTAGGAAGAACAATAGTTGTAGTGAAATCATCTGATAACATTGGCATACTTGTGCATTCAGGTCAGTACTTCATCAGAAACTTGTGTTGACTGACAGTCAAATTCTTTTGGGCAGACAGTAAGGTCAGTACATTACAAAGGATTATCTTAGGGAAGCACAGCATAATAACTGACTGTCTCAGCAAGAAAAATCCAAGTTAAATGGCTTCTTATTTCTGAAGAACACTATTGGTACACCTGCATTACCCTGGTTGATACTGCCTTTTCAATGTTTGTCTTCACCAGGCAGGTACTACAGCTCTGTGCCTCCAGCAACATAAGAATGATTCTAATAGTCCTTTTGTCAAAGAAGGACAATCCCAGAAGTCTACAAGCCTGAAAGGAACTCTAGCTGCTACCTTTCCACAGACCCCCTTAGTGGGGTAGTGCTGTTGACGTACAGTACCTCATATGGAGCACTGTAGGAATTACTTGGTTTCTGCAATGTCCCTTCAGCCCCTAGCTACACCCACTTTCATTCCTTTTACTTGTATTCATATTCTCTTTCTTACTTTCTGCCCTTTCCTAACAACTGTTTCATTGTGAAACTGCAAGGGTTTTCTCCTGTAACACCTTTAAAACCTCTTTACTCACAATTTCCCTTTCAGCATTGAATGACCTCATATGTCCCATAAGGTCTTGGCCTAAATTTTATATTCCTTTCCTCCACAGAGTCCACTCCAACCTGGATGCCCCTTGTCTTAGGTTATTCAGTACAGCTTCAGCAGTTCTGCAGTCATCACAGTTTTTCAAGGTCAAGAAGCCACCATTAGTACTAGACTAAGTGGGATTGATTCTGTAGTTTGTGTTAAAAGGAACATGGTTGATTCAGTCAGTGGCAATATTATCCTTGATAGCAGACCTCACAGTGATTCAAGAGTGTTTCTTCCTCGGCCATTGAGAGATAAAGCCTCCATATTGTAGGCTTTCGAACTTATTAGGCTCAACATAGGTTCTTCAGTAATGTTACAAGGCCTCATCCAGCACTTTGTGGAGGAAGTACCTTTTGAGCCTCACAATCCTCATACTTGGGATCTCTGCCTTGCCCTGAAATCTTAAGAAGCATTTTTACAAATCATTCAAGAAAGTTTCTTTGCTGGACATCACACTAGAGACAATTGTTCCAATGGCATTTGAATCTTCAAGATGGATCAGTGAGATTTTGTGCCTTATCCAGAAAGGTTGTGCACCCCAGATGTTGGTTGTTTGTGAATTTTTCATTTAGCACCTGGCATTTTAGTGAAAACTCAAATGACCAATAGTTAGAACTATAGATCTTCCACCATTCCTTCCTTGTCTTTGATAATGAAGAGGCCGGCATGCTTTGTCCATTGAGCATATTAGGCTCCACCTACAGAGAACCAGAATTACAGAGATGATGTCTTAAGGGTTTTCTTTTCCACAGGCTGAAAGTCAGTCATGAAGACCATGGAATTATATTAGGATGTATCAGGTATGGTAACTATGAGAGCCTTGGTAGAATGAGGATGGCAAAAAGAACAGAAAGTGCAGCCCGGGTAATATATACCAAAGATACACACAAGTAATTTTGACTTACCTTGGAGTTGGTAACTGTTTTGACCCTTGGGTATTTGATGAGCAGCCCATATGATAAAGTCCCTACTTTTAAATTGAATGTTTTTTTGGTCTGACTCTGAATAATTTGACAAGGATTGCCAGGTTTTGGATACAAAGAATTTTGTCAATCTCCATCATTTTCAATTAACCCCATTATAAAATCTAAACTTTATTACTGATAAAGAAAAATCCTTTGGACAAGCAGTGAGTGTGCAATCAAGTGTTCTGGTTAAACTGCCTAATTATAATAACACAAATAAGTATAATGAAAATTTAACATTGTCTTTTCTGGATCGGGGTCCCGTGTCACCCGGTGAAATAGTCCATTCAGCACTTATTTCTAGGTAATTCCGTTGCTAGATACCAGAGAAAGCTAAATGAAATGCTGGAGTTACTACCCCAGAGCGAGCTCCACTAGATGGAGTCGTGTATGGAAAAGGGTGAACTACAAAACACGGAACCTTATCCTATAGAGATTCCCAATGTCAAAAGTCCCAGCGAGAGGGTGCCGATACAAGCCCATGCACTACTCGCGGACTGTATACAAGGCAACACTAGCCTCATTCCATTTTAGCACGTTTTTTCGTTCACGTAATTTCGTTGTGATCCTTATTTTGTGCTCTATTTTGGATTTTTATGGCATCCTCGCAAGGTTCTTCTTCAATTACTTGAGTACCAGTGTTTTGTTGTTTTTTAGGTGATTGAGGCTTCTTATTTTCCTTTAGTTTAATAATTAAAGGAATTTATAACGCCCGTCTCGATCTCCTCTCACGTCGTCTCTTGACCTCTCTTGGTCTTGGCTCGGCATATTTGTTTTGTGTTTTTTATTTGTATCCCTTTTTATTTGGGATGTTTTACCATTAATGATCCCTATCTTTAGTAGGTTTGATTAATTTTTGTTTGTTCTGTACCCATTTACTACGAGAAGTGCTGTTTAGCGTTTGGGCGAGCTACCCCTCGGGCCCATTCGCTTTTTCATGACTTCATTCTGAGTGATTTTATTATGGTAGTGATGTTTAAGCGTTTAGGCTACGAGCTACCCACTCGGGCCATTCGCCTTTTATCATGGCTTCTTCTGGGAGTGATGTTTAGCGTTTGAGGCTACGAGCTACCCCTCGGCCCATTCGCTTTTTTCGTGGCTTCACACGAGAAATGTTGTTGAGCGTTTGGGCTACGAGCTTCCCCCTCGAGCCCATTAAGCATTATCATGGCCTCATTATGCTTTATTTTGTCACTCACTTCTCTTAGCCTTTGGGGATCTTATTTTCATTGTTACTGTTACGGTTTTACTTTGTTTTCATAATTTTGTTTATTTTGTGAATTTTGTGTTCCCTTCCTGATCAAGTGCTGTCTTGCTGTTTAGGCTACGTGGTTCCCCTCGGGCCTATTCGCTTCTTATTTTGGCTTTATTTTGCCTTGTTTTAGACTCACTTCTCTAAGTGTATGGGAACATGATTTTCATTGTTACATTTAATTTTTGATCTTGTGCTTGGATGCTTTTGAATTTTGGGATACTTTCATTTAACTGGAGGTCGGTCATGTCCCTTCACGTCCATGTCGTGTTGGGCCTGCCTATCCTCCTACATGTACCTTACAGACAATTTTTGTTTTATTATGATTTTTTTTTTTTTGAGTTATTTGTAGCCTTTACCTCTCTAGGCTTCCTTCCTTTACATACGCCTCAGTTAGGTTAGCCTAGGGGTTGGCTGTAACACTTTTTCCTTCGGGGAAAAATTCGTTTAAGCGGGGGCGATCTCGAAAAATGTATGAGTTTCATGTCGGTGATCTCGTTCTGTACATGTGTGTTTTATGTCTGGTGCTTCCCTTTGTTTGGTTTTTGACTTGGATATATTGCCTCGTCCACCTCTCCCTGTTTCGGCTTTTCACTTAGGCTAATGTTCCTAATAAGTTAAGCTGGAATAGCGAGGGTTTACCTGCGTAGCCTATCCTAGTTCAATCCTTCTTTGGGTTGTTACCAATGGTGACCGGAGTGCTCTCCCCACTCCTGTTCACACTTCTTTTACCGACTATATATATGTTATTTTGTGGTTTTGAGAGTCCCCTTCTCTCCCTTTTATCCTTTGCTCTCTCTCTCCCCTTGGTTTGTTTTCAAGTTTGTTAACTTTCCAAGGCTTGAGAGCAATTATCCATATTTTATGTCGTAGCCTAAATCCCCCTCCCTCTGCATTGATTGATTGTCCTTGGTGTCTGAGTTGGCACTCCACCTGGACCTGGAGGTGACCAGGAGTGCTCTCCCCACTCCTGTTCACACTCCTTTTATCTTTCATTGCTCTCCTGGCCGTAGAGGTTTTGCCCTTCCTCTCTTTTTCTCTCGCTCTTGTGTGTGAGACAGCTTACATAGCGAGGGGATCTATGAGAATCTCTGGGCGCCCGGGAGTGCTGTCCCACCCCTGGTCGCTGCTTTGGGTTACCAACCTCCTGGCCTATCCTTCCCCCTTCCTTTTCACGTCGACTATTTCCCTTTGTGGTGCTTCCACGTTCGCACCTCACTGTTGGGATCTCATCACGAGGCCAGTTAGCGTTCTCCACCTAACTGTCTTCCGCTTTATTTACTTTGGCGTTCCCCCTCCTTTTTGCTACTACCTGTTTGGTGTTTCGTTATCTTGTTGGCGCTCTCTTGCTTACTGCTCACGGGCGGTTTTAGTGTTTAGCGGTCGGCGTTTTATTCCCCACCGCTATCGCTTCGTTCAGGATATCCTCCTCCGGGGTTTTTCCTCTCTTGGCTCGGAGTCGCCCACTTCCGAACAGTTCATAACCTTCCCACATTTTGTTCAAACATGATCGCTTCTGGAATGTTCCGTTGACTCTGTTTTTATGTCTATGAGTTTTGTCCTGTTAGCCGGTTTTCTCTCCGGTTTTCTCCGGGGTTTTCCTGGTCTGACTAGGCTTTGGCTGCTATGGTACTCTGCTCCGGCATCCGTTCCAGCATGCCTTTTTCTCATACGTTTTTGACTGGTTTTGTCAAGTGCAGGAATGCTCCGCTATCCTACAACAAACCAGCTGGTCACGGAGTCTATAGCTCCCATTCGGTGCGCAGTCTGTTTTGGATTTATAGTTTGCACGGAAGGTTATGAAGTACGCTATGCTTTCTCCTCGAGCAGGCTTCTTGATGAACCCGTGAGGTTTCATATATACCTGTCAGTTTCGTCTCCGCCAAACTCCGCCTCATGTGACTTATTCTTGACTCGGAAGGTTTGCGCACGCTATGCTCTCTCCGAGCAGGCTACTTGATGAATCCGTAGGTTTTATTTACACCAGTCGGTTTTATCGCCAAGCGCGCCTCCTTTGGCTTATTATTAGTCGTTTGGCACCCGGCAGGTTGCGTTATGCGCTATGCTCTCCCAAGCAGGCTACCTGATGAATCCGTGAGTTTCATATATACCTGTCGGTTTACCTCCGTCAAGCTCCGCCTCATGTGGCTTATTAATAGTAAGCTCTTTCGAACTCCGTCTCCGGCGGGATTCTCGTTAATTCGGTAGGTTTCATATAAAACCTATCGGTTCTCCGCCTCTTGTGGCTTATTAATAGTTAATCTTTCGGTGTTTGGGCTCTCTCCGGGCGAGATTCTCGGTGGATCGGTAGGTTTCATATCGCCTATCGATTTCCTCCGTAAACTCCGTTTCCAGGGAGATTCTCGGTAAATTGGTAGGTTTTCATATACACCTATCGGTTTTTCCTTCGCCAAACTCCGTCTTATATAAATTATTGATAGTTGTTCCTCCGGTGTCTGGGGTTCTAATTTTCCCCTCTCTGGAGCGGCCGGTCAAGTCTCGTAACTCTTTAGCTTCAAGTTAATTGGTTACGGAGAGTTTTCTGAAGACGTTGCGGCCTTCTGTCTCGTTCTCGGACCTGTGAACATCGTCCCGGGAGCGATAAGTAGGTGCGGGAATAATTGAGACAAGCCTTTTCCGCTTAGCTCGGAATTAGGTGAGGCAAACTTTTCCTTTAGGGGATTCGTTACCTTCTCATCCCCTTTTCGACGGTTCCTGGTCTACCGTCCCTAAGGTGAAGTCAGTAAAAAAAAAAAAAAACCACCCTTTTTTAAACCAAGAAGACCCGCTCGGGGCCCCCTCAAGGGCGTCTCGGATCTCTAATCCGGTGCCATCTACTGAGTTTGGCCTCGTCTTCTGGGAAAGGACACGGCCCAAGCAAAGCAAGCGGTTACCCCCTCCTTCCTTTGTTGAAAACTCTTTTACTGGGTCTCCTTATAAGGAGCTCGTTAGGGAGTCATTGTCAACCTATTAACTAACTATCTACGTCATGGTCCATGCCTTCCCTTTCCCAGGAGCTTAAATCCCAAGAGATTAATCTCAAGACTCATTGTCAATGGATCACCTGTTAAGTCCTGCTCGTTCTGGAATTCTATCGTTCGGACATCTCTCCTCTTTTCCCCTCCAGTCTGGGAATCTTGGTGCCTTCCCTTTATGCTTCCCAGCATGAAGGCACCCTCTGTAGGGGGTGTGGGCACGGAGGTTGGTGGAAGGGCATTTCTTCCCTTCGGTCTGGTATCCTCTTATCCGGGTTTTACCAGACTGTCAGAACGAGCATGGCATCTGTCTGGCAGGATCCATAAGTGAGCCCTCAGCTGGGGCTGGACACATCGTCTCCCTGAGGACTCTAACGGAGTGGCAGGCGGAGAATTCCAAGTTCACGCCAGCTGTGGGGTCTTACCGTGTTCTCTTGGACCCCTGTACCCCTTGTGGAATGTAGCCCTCTTATCAACAGGCTTGTTTTGAAAATGTATCGCTGAGGCATTTCCGGAGACAGATATCACAGATACATTCACAGTGAATCTTCTAACCCTGGACTACGCTTCTAATTTATTCAGCGTACAGCTCCTAAGCTTCGAGTCAATTTTCGGAAGCTGAAGCAAGTGTAAGTCAGGCTTGCCCGTTCTTTGAGCTGAAAAATCTTATGAACGGTTTCACCTGGAGAATTAATCTTTTCCCAGGTGGGCGTTTATTCTGACCCATCTGGGGCTACTATTGTTACCCAGAGCCTCCGTTCTCATGGGTGTCTACCCTGAGCAGAAGCGGTCTGATCTTGCTGGGACCTGCCCTAAGTCCGGCAAGAAGTTCATGTAGTTCAAGAGCCCCTGCTCAGGCGGTGGTGCAGGCTCTTCAGGTCTCTGCCCTAGACAGCCGTCAGCTCTCACTCCCAGCCTCCACCTCGATGTGTGGGTTCAGCCAACACATCAGCCCCTTGTAACGCCTCCCGTGTGTCTCTGCCTCCCCACGGGAAAGAGATAGCAATGCCCGCCGGGTTTTTCTTTGCTTCATACGAAAACCTAAGAAAAAAATTTTCACTAGACATTTGGCAGAGGCTCTGACCTGGGGTTATCATAGGAGCAGGGTGCATCCTACTCCTCTCCGAGAAATTGGGAAGGCTTTACGCTTCACGGGAGGCAATCAAGCCTCCCTCCCTGTAGTATTTCTCATATGGGTGGGAGGCTGTACCATTTTTGGGGCCACTGGAACTTCAGTTCCTGGGCCCAGAGTATAGTTATCAGGGCCGAGGTGGAGCTGGACTGTTGTTTCCCCAATCAGGTTCAATCAGCCTCCGGCCAGAGTTCTGGGGGTCTTTGCGAATGGCCTGTCAGGCTTTTTCAGTCTGCCAAGGAAGTTCCCTTCCACTGGAAAATTTTTCCAGGCGTGTCCCGTTTGTTTTCCTTATTCATGCGGCAAGTCTCGGTTGCTTACAGTCTTGTGGGTTCGGATCCTACTGCGCCCGTGGAGCCGTAACCACCCTCTATAGACCTTTCGGCCTTCCTTTCACATCTTGGTTGCAGAAAGGTCCTATCCTTCTTGGGATTCAGACTGGGAGCAGGCGTACCCCTTCAGGTTCATGCCCTCCTCAATGCGGCTCCAGAGTCTTTGCCAGTTTGAACAATACCGTAGTTCAACAGCTCCGGTATTGGGAGGCTATGCTAGCTGCATATCTAGTTGCCTGGCTCATTTGGGCACCCAGCGTCGGGAATTGCCTGAGGGCGCGGTCATTATAATCGGTTTCTAGTCTTTGGGCTTCTAAGTAACCAGGAAGGAATCCCACCTGATTCAGGAGGGTAGCCTTCCGTGAGTTATGAATCCAGTGGAAGTGGAAAGAGATAGCAAAGGGCATCTTATCATTTCATCATCTCAAGCATACCTCTCCCGTGCCCAAGAAAAAGGTCTGGGTTTCTCCAGTTTTGCTTCAGTGACGGTTCTCCTTCTGAAGTCAAAGCTGGAGTTTATGACCGGGGTATGGTGGAGTCAGGGACGTGTCTCCTTGATTCCCCCCTACTTGAATAGTGGCCTCGGCCTTGCACAACTGTCAAGTGCTTACCAAGTCAGTTCCTCTCCAGCTTTCCCCTCCGGCCTCAGTATTCCACCGTCACCTCTCTGGCGGGTGAGGTGGTTATTTTTTGGCCCAATGGGTACATGGTACTTAGTCGGTCACGTTCCGCAGTTCCATATCAACGCTTTGGAGGGCGGTGACAGTCTTCCTGTCCTTGAAACTCCTCCCAAGAGGGTTTCCTTTTAGGCTGGTTCTGAACAAAACAGCAATAGTGCGCTGCGTAAACAGGTGGTTTGGACTCGAATTGCTCCGTTCAGGTTATGGTTCATTCTTCTCCATAACCAACAGACGCAGGTGCCTCTGTCTACCACCCTTTTCGTAGGGGTCCAAAAAGGTCACTGCTTTTCCCTATCCAGGGCCTCCCCTGGTGTCGGAATAGTCCTTAGGCGGAGCATCATTCAGGTAGTCTTGTGACCTTTTCCTGGGCCTGGAAGTAGGTCTGTTTGCAACCCAATTCAGCCACAAACTATCAAGCTGTCCCGTCTGGTATAAACTCAGCCTCGTCAGCCCCCCTCAAACTCTGATGTCCTGGCTTTGTGGTCTTTGTAGAATCTTACAGTTGAGGAGGAAACTGATATTGGTCCTGTTATTACTGTTTTCCTGAAATCAGTTAAGGGATCCTACTCTACTGCAGTATGGTTCTGCAGTTAAGTAACTAGCACTCTTCACATAGTTTTCAAGCTATAGTACTGATGCGACCGCATTGGCCTCGAGGAAAGTGTTTTGTTGGAAACCAGACTCACAGGCCCTTAACTTTCATCCCCTAAGGTCTGTGTTCGTCTAAGAACAGTACTCCGTCCACATTCGGTTTCCTGGTCTTTGAGTAATGTATCGGAGTTAGCCGGTAACCAACAATCACCTTGTTCTTATCTTTCCTTGTTAAGGAAGTCCCAAAAATTTTTAATCAGCTTAGCTTTTAGTGTTAGTTTTCCTGTACTGTCTGCCCTGTCTGTGGAACCAATCAGTTTGGTTTGTCATGGAACCAATCAGTTTAGTTTCCCCTCTTCAGGTAGTGTTGTGAATTCCTCACCTAACTTTCTATCTACATTGAAGGTCCTCATTTTCGGTGGTCACCTTGGAAAGTACTCCTTTTACAAGGTCTGTTTCTGTGTCAGTTTTCTCCTTGCAGGCTTTTAGACAGGACCTCGCAATTTTGTCAGGTCCTCTCCTTTAAAAAAAAAGGGGGCACTGTCATTGGGTCTGCTATTAGGCAGGAAGTATTTTCTTAATACAAGCCTATTCAGGTGCTATTCTAAGCTCATGATCTTAGACGGTGACCACTTACATTATTTTCATTACATGAACTTAGAGGACCTTACTTATGTTCAGGGTAGAATTCTCCCCTAGTTTTCAACGTTTCTATTTAAGTCTTTAATAGCATAAGAATGATGTTTATTTCTCTGTTACTATTTCACGGGTGACACGGGACCCGATCCAGAAAAAGGATTTTGACAAAGGAAAATCTATTTCTGGAGAGGGCCCGTGTCACCTGTGATCCACTCTGTTTTTCATTCTCTCCCTCCCTTGATAAACTTCATTCTAGTGAGGTGGGTGCTAACATGGAATCACGGCTAGTGTTGCCTTGTATACAGTCCATGAGTAGTGCATGGGCTTATCGGCACCTCTCGTTGGGACTTTGACATTGGGAATCTCTATAGGATAAGGTTCCGTGTTTTTGTAGTTCACCCTTTTCCATACACGACTCCATCTAGTGGAGCTCGCTCTGGGGGTAGTAACTCCAGCATTTCATTTAGCTTTCTCTGGTATCTAGCAAACGGGAATTACCTAGAAATAAGTGCTGAATGGACTATTTCACCGGGTGACACGGGCCTCTCCAGAAATAGATTTTTCCTTTGTCAAAATCTTTTTATTTAACAGTTCAAGACAAAAATACACAATTAAAACCATCGTGACTTATAAGGGGTCAAACATATTCATCTGGACCACTAGGCATGTCAGGCCATGTTTTACCTGCAGGGGAAGAAGTCAGGGAAGGGGGAGGGTGTTGTTTGCACATCATCCTTCATGTCATCTTTAGTCCTCATTTTTCATTCATGCTACTGTCACAAGTCATAGACCTACATATGTATTGGCTTTTTGTCTCAAGTTGATGGTTAGTACTTTCTTTCCAGATCTGAAAGACTATTACTGGATATTAAAGGATTTTTTCCCTATGCAACATATAAGCCTGTGAGCTATTCTGAGACTTGGTTGCTCCCTATTACACGTACAGTCTTCACAAAAATGAGTGTGTACAGACATCAGGAATTCCAGATGGAGCATGTGTAGTGAGGCTTTTACCCTTTGTCTGGCAGACAAAAGATTGGTGAACCTGGTAACTTCCAGGACCATAATATATACTGTACTGTATATGATTAATAAGTTTGAAAGAAAAAACTTGTTATAAAAATACACTAATGGACTGTACAATTACATTTTTATTTTTATTATAGTAACCTCTCTCTTATTGAAATTGATAGGTCCAACTAGAGAAGGACAATTAAATCTTGACAGTAGTGATATTCTGTGCTTAATCAGGCTAGAATACCCCAAAAACCCTAGCCTAATCGTGCTAACCTTACACAAAGTGAAACCTATAGAATCAGCATAAGAATGACGAGTGTATTAAAAAATCCAGTTAATCAAAATATCCCTATTAATATATAATTTATCAAAAGTCTTTGGCCCAGCCTGCAAGTTATTTCACAGATTTTTCATATCAACAAAACAGGTTTAAGCATTTTTCTGTCAAGTCTCCAACTCATATCATCTATGCAAATACTATATCTAATATTCAAGTAATAACCAAGATGTAGGTCAGTTTGGTGTTTATCATAATGCTTAATATCTAATATTCAAGTAATAATCAAGATGTAAGTCAGTTTTGTTTTTATAATAATGCGTATACAATATTTTTTTCTTATTGGAATGCCATGTTCGTTTAAAATATTACATCCCTTCTTGTCCAATCCAACCACTGATTCATGTAACATGTTACACATAGTGTTTCATCATGTTTTGAAGTATTTATTTCAGTTTACTTCTTAAGAGTATTCATTTTTTTAATAATTAGTTGTAAGAGGAGCCACTATTTTCAAAATGAGCTGCAACCAACTGGTTATTGAGTGAACACTGGTGCAGACTCATCAGTAGCAAAGTGTACAGGACTGGGTGTATGATATGTGTACACATAAAAAACACGTGAAATATAAATGTAAAGTTTTAAACAAGACTAAAAGAATGTTTGTACTAAGCAAAAATCACATCATCTGTCTATCCATCTCTTGATTCTTTTCTATATTTCACTTATTCACTTCAGAACATAGAAACATAAGCTTGAGGTAAATGACATTAAATTATATCATCACTACATTGAGCATCAAAGGTAAGGACTGAAGAAAGTGTGATTACTATATACTGTACTGTAATTCTGTTGCATAGTGTACGTAATGTAAAATGGATTGGAATAAGAGAGAGATTACTGTATTATTACTTCAGATTATTATTATTATTGGAGAGTAATTCCAGTAATGTCAGTGAAATAAAATACTAAAAATTACAAAATGTATAGCTTTTGGAAACCTGCACTACTTTCTTGCAAAAGGGAAGTGCAAGCTCTCAAATGCTCTCCTCAGCTTGTAATTTTTAATATATTTCATTGTAACAGCTGTGGAATTGTGCTCCCAAGATTTTTCTGCCTCACGAGATAATTAAAGTTACCATTATCAAAGGATACGTAGAGATAAAAACATACTATATCAATCAAAGTATACATGGAGATCAATACTGTACTAATTGTTATATGATTACAAGTCTTGTATTGCTGCTTGGTTTAGATTAAGCTAGCTTATGCCAGTAAAGGCTGTTTGCCCTAGGTGATTAAGCATAAACTGGTATTAATAGGTCTGGTGTGGACCTCAAGACTCAGAACAACTAACAGAAACTAAAGTACTGTATTTGGTGAACCCTCTGTAATTTTTATAAACTCGGTAAAATTTTTATACAGTATATATATAATAACCCTCCAACTGATAATACCCATGCAATATTAGTGTATTTTGTATGCTTTTATTTTTTATATGGCATTCAGTTCATGATTTAGTCTACCTCAAAAAAAGCTCAGTAAATTAGCTCAGGTGATTTATGCATTACAATTACTTTTGTCTTATTACTATACTTTTAGTGCTTTAGTATTTGAATACTGTATTTGCTGTTTTTTTATGGGAAGGGCATATTAGTCATGTGAATGAAAAGAAAACATTGCAATGTTGTTGATACTATGCAAAAATAATCCAAATGAGGATAATGTTTGCTATTTGCATGATTATATTCTACACACATTTATTTCAATGCAGTTTCCTTTAGATTATGGTATAGAATAAGTAATGTTATGAATGATTGAGAATATATAATCATAAATTTCTTTTGGCTGTGCATTTTCCTTTGTTGATCCTTTAAGAGAATACTCCTATCTCAGACATAAAAACTCTATAACACAGTGGTATCCAAGACCACCTACCTTTGTTCATGAAAAAAGAAATCCCTCACAGACTGCACTTTCAAAGTGTGAACAGAGAGCAAATACTTAGAAGCCTATATATTGAAAAATGACATTTTTATGATAAAATGATGTTTCATTATACTTACCAAAACACTGTAAAAGCTTTTATCTCTTTAAAATCGTTTTTCGTCGAGATATAAATTTTCAAACTTTGTTTGGAACGCTGATACAATTGGCGGGAGACCCAACCCCACCGGATGCCGGGGGGGGGGGTTAGCGTGGCAGGAGACATACCCATAAACCCAGGTAACACTGTCAACATGGCAATAAATCTTCCCAAACTCCTATACATTTTGCCACAGAGTGGGAGCTTCAGAGAGCAACTGCTGTAATAGTGCCATATCTTCTTGTTCTCCTTTTAAGCTCCGAGATATGTGATCCAAGCACTGACCTGCTATTTCATGATTCCAATCCTCAAGGAAGGTGATAACTGTCTGCAGTCCTAACTGTCCTAAAATAAAGAAAAGTAATCCTCCTAAAACCCCATCAACACAAGACAACTCATCACCAATGTGAAAAAACTGAAAAGAAATAACTATCGACTCAATCCAACACTAGTTCATTTTGAACATATTTTTGGACCCGACAATTGGTCCAGATTATTAATATTAAAAGCAGAAAAACAAATCTCACCAGCCATATTAGAGAACAAATTATTAAGTATACACCCCACACAAGATATGGAATGTAGACATATCAAAAACAATGAATTGCTAATACAAACAACCAAAGCACAATCAACAACCTTTCTACAAATAACCAACATAAATGAAATAAAAGTAACAGTAACCAGCCACGAAACACACAAGGAACAGTGATGCTCCCAGACAATGACAAAAAAGAGCTACCATCAAAACAAATCTTAACTGAATCCCTTAAGTTCAGATACAACAACATACATGACTTGGAATTATATAGTCCCCAGCAGAAAAGATGCAAATAAACATACAGTATTAAAATAATCAAAACAAAATTTACAAACTGGGAACTACCACAAAAAATAAAAATTCTAGGACTAAATAGAGAGGTTCGTCCCTTTGTCCCTAAACCTCTCCAATGTTTTAACTGTCTAAAATATGGCCATTCAACAAAAAGATGTAGAAATAATAATGTATGTTCCGAAGACCACACAACAAATTGGAAATGCAAAACCTTCAAATGTGTCAACTGCAAATTAAATCATGCAAAATCTAAAGATTGTATATTTTATCAATATTATACAGAATTACAAATGTTAATGGACAGAACTGGTATGCCTGTTAACAAAGCCAAACTCGAACTGAAGGTGGGAGGAATCAATGATCCAGTAAAATGCTATTCATATGCTGTAACAACTCATAATAAACAAAGAATCTCAACACAGAGTAGCTGAGACACACCTCTCCTCCTCCTCTACTACTCATAAAAGCCCAAGAATACAGTCCCCCTCAAATTGGGACCACCTTGACGTGGTGAGGGGGCTCTCGAACCTAGGGATCTATTTTCCCTAAGTTTGATCCCAAGTGTCCCACATATATATAAATACGCTTTTAGGAATAATTTTGTGGATTTTTCCACTTTTTCAAAAATTACCAAATTTAATAAATAGGAAAAACAATCATGGCATCATGAAGTTGAAAGCTAAATAGTGGGAACTCTGGTAGAACCATCAACTACCTGATAATGTTCGGACCTGGTTTTCAGGCGGAACTATTCTGTGGAGCTGGACCACTTGATTCCAGGGGGCCTGGTTCAGGAATAGGACTCTCGGCTTTCTGTCCGGTTAGCCCATTTTGTGATTAGGATGGGGATGACTGTATTATTACAATACACTCAATCCTAAAGCGGGTTTTGCTTACACTTGGGCCATACTAATCATGATGTGCCATCCCCCTTTTGGGGTAGGGTAGGGACGCGGACATTTGGGAGTCAGTTCCCACTTGTGCCATTAGTGGAACATCCAACTTCATAAAAAGCCAATGATATCTTTTCAAGATTTATTATTTTTTTTTTTTTTTTTTTATATATATATCTTTTATGCAAAGTAGTCTTGAGGATATTAGTACCCCTGGACCCCATGATGGTAAAATTCTGGCACAGTCGATGACTAATGGAACGTCTCTCCCGAATCTCCTTAACATAAATAGAAATACTACAACGGAACATCCTGTTCCAAGTAAAATATCAATCCCTAAAGACTCGAAGAGTCTAGAAAGTGAAAAAGAAACAAATAATAACAAATTGGTAAACTCTAAAATAGAAACAAGTAATCCCCCTAAAACCCCATCAACACAAGACAGCTCATCACCGATGAATGTAAAAAAAATTAAAAAGAAATAACTATCGACTAAATCCAACACTAGTTCATTTTGAACATATTTTTGGACCAGACAATTGGTCCAGATTTTTAATATTAAAACCAGAAAAACAGATCTCACCAGCCATTTTAGAGAACAAATTATTAAATATACACCCAACACAAGACATGGAATGTAGACATATCAAAAACAATGAATGGCTAATACAAACAACAACCAAAGCCCAATCAACAACCTTTCTACAAATAACCAACATAAATGAAATAAAAGTAACAGTAACCAGCCATGAAACACTTAATTATACACAAGGCACAATAATGCTCCCAGACAATGATGAAAAAGAGCTACCATCAAAACAAATCTTAATTGACTCCCTTAAACTAAGATACAATAACATACATGACTTGGAATTATATGCTGTCCCAAGTAGAAGGGATGCAAATAAACATTAAAATAGTCAAAATAAAATTTACAAACCGGGAACTACCACAAAAAATAAAAATTCTGGGACTGAAAAGAGGTTCGCCCCTTTGTCCTAAACCTCTCCAATGCTCTAACTGTCAAAAATATGGCCATTCAACCAAAAGATGTAGAAATAACGCTATATGCGCTGTATGTTCTGAAAACCACACAACAAATTGGAAATGCAAAACCTTCAAATGTGTAAATTGCAAATTAAATCATCATGCTAAATCTAAAGACTGTATATTTTATCAATATTATACAGAATTACAAATGTTAATGGACAGAACTGGTATGCCCGTTAACATTGAAGCCAAACTCGAACTGAAGGTGAGAGGAATCAATGACCCAGCAAAACTCCATTCATATTCAAATATTGTATCAACTCATAATAAACATAAAGAATCTCAACACAGAATAGATGTGACACACCTCTCCCCTCCTCTACTATTCATAAAAGCCCAAGAGTACAGTTACAACAGGCCTCCCCAGTAACAAGCGAAGTTAATCATTCAAAACGAATTCCAATGATATGGAAAAATCAACAGAGGTTAATAATCCAGATCTGAAACTCATAATACATTAACGTCATCCACAGAAAACTTAATTGATAAAAATAACCATAATAAAAAAGGAAAGTAATTGACAGAACTCCCCTAAGGGAAAAAAACCTAACATTCCATTCACAGATCGATCTAGCAAAATCCCAGTCTCACCCATTAATCAGAAACAGATTACATTAACTGCATCACAAGTGGAAATCCATAGTGTTCCACAATCCAAAACAAATATAAAATAACGATTCCCCAAATATGGATAAATCAACTAACTCTTCTGCACTCTCATCACCGAAATCAATGCAGAAACTTTCAATAAAACATCCCACTGAAGAACCAAAACCCATAAAATTAATCAAATTACAACCACATCAAATCAACCTCAACAAGACCAAAGAATAGTAATAATAATAAACCTAAAAATTCAAATCAAAATTTTGTACCAGCACATCGGAGATCCAGTATGCCTATACCAGAAATTCCTAACAAAAATATTACAACATCCAGTAATGGGAGCATAGATGGGACCCAGAGATTAGAACCATTCCTTCAACACTCAGAACATGATTTATCTTGTGGATGTCAAGAGTGTTTCATCATTACGTACAATCATTTACCTAACAAAAAAGAAAATATAACCCGAAATTTCATAAATAACTTTACTAGGTTCCGAAAATGCCCTTTAACATTCCATCAAGATGGCGAACTATGCTCAGAATCCTTAAAACTAAAGAAAAACATGATCAAAACTCAAATAGATTTCCTAATAAGGAAATATGAAGAAGAACCGATCAATGCATCAAATATTCAGCAATCAAACCTAGCTGCAAAAGAAACCACAAAGCAACACAAACTCTCTTAAAATGTTACAGGATGTAGCTCAATCATCAATTAACTTACAAAATCTAACGCCAATCCCCCAAACAATGACCAATAAAATAATTCAGTGGAACATGAATGGATTTTCTACTCAGCTTCGGCTAGGTGAAATCCAGAGAATACTAAAGGAACATAAACCTGTTTGCATATGTCTACAGCATATTGGTACAACTCCTAAGGACTTTAGAAACTATAAATTAGCTTGCCACTCACCAATAGTGGATGGCAAGCTAGGAACAGCTATATATGTTCATAATGATTCAACTTATGAACCTAAAATATAACATCACTGTCATATCAAATAACTGCAATCAAATTGCATATGCCAGACAATCAAATTGTCTCCATAATAAATCTATATAATCAGCCAAATTTTAACTCAAACTTTAGTGATTTAGCACAAATAGTAAATAATTTAAATGGCCCCTACTAATAGTAGGCGACTTTAATGCCCATAACCCATTGTGGGACAGCGCACATGCTAGTAACTTGGCCGGCTCAAACATTGAGAATTGCATAAATGTTCAGAATTTACATTGCCTGAATGAAAGTGATTCACCAACGTACTTCTCAAAAACTCATTTAACCTTCTCTTCAATAGATATTTCAATATGTTCACTGGAATTAATTGAAAGACTGGAATGGAATGTCCTAGACGACTCATATACTAGTGATCACTTTCCAATTGTTTTGAATTATTTGAACAACCAAAAACAATCATTTCCCATAAAATATAACTTACTGAAAGCTGACTGGGATAAATACAATTTACAAACTAGAAATATCCTCCCTTCCCATTAAATCAAAACAATAATGTCACAAATGATTTCTTTTCCAGTTTTGTAATCAGTGCTGCAGATAAATGCATCCCCAAAACTTCTTCAACCCCTAATATATCCCCGTTCCATGGTGGTCTAATAATTTCTCTCTCTTAAATCGAACCAAACACACACTGGCACGTAATTTGAGTAGACTAAAGTCCAGATTAAACACCCTTAATAAAGGCCCTTGTAATATAAACAAACTAAACAAGATAATAGTTATAAGTATAACTATTGATCACATTAAACCACTTTTACAATAAATATAATGCAAAAATTTCGAAAAACAATAATATTCGAAAAAGCTCAGTCGTGGAAAAAATTATATATCGGAATTGTCACCAAATACTTCAATTAAGGAAATATGGCACAAAATCCGTAAAATCAATGGTAAACATGTAAGACCACCTAGAAGCCCAATACTATATAATGGCAAACTAAATCATAACCTACAAGATATTTCAAATATATTAGCCAAACATATAGAAGATGTTAGTGCTTATTGTAATTTAGATGAACACTTCAAAAGAATTAGAACACAAAAATAAATCATACACTTAATTTTGAAACTGATGAGGACCTTGATTATAACCAAGAATTTAATATGAACGAACTTAATTTTGCCCTAAAATCATGTCGATCATCAGCTCCGGGGCATGATATGATTTCTTTTGAAATGATCCAGAATTTAGCCACACTAGCTAAAGAATTCTTATTAAAATTATATAATAGCATATGGCTAATGCATGTCTTCCCAACTAAATGGAGACATGCAATAATCATACCCATCAGTAAACCAGGAAAAGACCCTAGCAACCCCACTAATTATAGGCCAATATCTCTAACAAGTTGCTTGTGCAAACTGTTGGAGAAAATGGTTAGTTTGAGATTAACAAGTGTCATAACAAAACACTCAATTTTATCACCTACCCAATCGGGATCAATAGCTGGTAGATCTACACTAGACCCGTTAACTCAAATAGAAGATCATATTAAAAAGGATTTGAAAAGAAAAAAGCTGACAGTGGCTATTTTCTTTGATATAGAAAAAAGCATATGATACCACATGGAGATACATTATGCAGAAACTCCACAGGTCCAATATTCGAGGTCACCTTCCAATATTTATCAATAATTTTCTAACAAATCGTACATTTCAAAGTACGCATAGAAAATACATATTCAAATTGCTACGTACAAGAGGAGGGTATCCCCCAAGGCAGTGTTTTGAGCTGCATCTTATTTGCCCTGGCAATAGATGACATTACTATGAACCTGCCTGAGGGTGTACATAAAAATAGTTTGTATGTTGATGATTTTGTAATTTATTATTCAAGTTATTCTTTGAGACATCATGCTCAAAGAATACTTAATATAGCAACAAAAATATAACCACTTGGACCAATTCCGTAGGCTTCAAGTTGTCGGTAAATAAAACAAATGGCATTGTCTTCTACAAAGACAAAAGATGGTTGAAACAACAAACCAATAAGTTATATCTCTATAATGAAGAGATAAACATGTGCAATAGTGTTAAATATTTGGGTATAATTTTTGACCAACATTTAAATTGGAAAGATCATGTCAAATATATCAAAGCCAAAGGATCTAAAGCCCTTACTTTATTAAAGAAAATCTCACACACCAAATGGGGTGCAGGACGAGACACAATGTTAATGTTATACAATGCAACAATACTATCAATTATAAATTATAGCTGTCCAATTTATTCAACTGCCTCAGAAACAACTTTAAAATCTCTAGATGCTTTACATCACGAGGGAGTACATATATGTACAGGAGCCTTCCGCTCATCTCCAACTGTCTCTATCCTAGCAGAGGCAGACCAGCTGCCTCTAAAATATTACAGAGATCTAATTACTTTAAGAAGAGGCTTATCCCTTCAAGCAGGCACATCTCCTGCATCAAATAAATTTCTCAATCAAAATACAAATAATAACCCAAATCAAAACTCATTTACTAAAAAAACTAATCATCTATTGAATTTACATAACATGATACCCAAATTTACCCAAGAAATAAATCCAGTCACACCATGGACACTAAAAGGGCAAAACTATGCACATATTTATCATATCTTTCAAAGAAATATATGTCCAACACAGAAATGTACCATCAACATGCCATGGAACACATAAGACGGAAGGGTAATCCCTTCATAATCTACACAGATGGATCCAAAAATGAAGCTGGAGTGGGCTTATCAGCCTATTCAAGTGATAAAACTATCCAAATGGGCCTTCCTCTAATATCATCAGTATTTACAGCAGAATTAACAGCCATACAATTGGCTCTCAAGATTATAACAAAAAAAGGAATTCCTTCAGCACTCATATTGAGCGACTCATGAAGTGCAATTGAAGCAATAGGATCATTTAAATCAAATAATCACCTTGTCCAAAATATACAACGGGAAATACATCAGTTAATTACAAACGGCCTTCAAATTCAAATTTGTTGGATCCCAGCCCATGTAGGCATTGAGGGTAATGAGAAAGCAGATAAAGCTGCAAAATTGGCTTGTACAATCCCCCAACTACTATGAAAGCACCCATATCAGACTGGCTAGCATCAGTTAAAGCCTTAATTTATAGGGATTGGCAAAATGATTGGACAAATATACCCCCACAAAAAAACAAACTAAAACAAATTAAGAACAGAAGTTAAAAATGGCATTCTTCTACCCAAAAGCAAAGAATCAATGAGGTTATTTTAACAAGACTCAGAATAGGACACTCCAGACTCACACATGGTCATCTGATGTCAACTCCGCACACAAACCCAATAACTTGTGAAAGATGTAACATCCCAGTAACAATCAAACACATCTTGATTGACTGTCCCAGATGGCATCATGAAAGAAAGACTTATTTACAAAATAAATCAATAAAGGATATTCTAGCAGAAGGTAATAACTTTTCAATTAATAATATCATTCTCTTCCTAAACAAAATTAAATTGATAAGTAAAATATAATTTCCCCCCCCTTTTTTTTTATTATTTATTTATTTAGTTAACTACTTAATTTTTTTATGTACTCTTTCCCCCTTTCTTTTCCCAGCCCGAGAAGAACCCTAAAAGAGTTCAGAGGTCTGGTTAAACAAAACATTTATAACTAACTAACTAACACAAACTCCTTTAAAATGTTACAGGATATAGCTAAATCAACAATTAACGCCAATCTAATGCCAATCCCACCAAACAATGACCAATAAAATAACTCAATGGAACATGAATGGATTTTCTATTCGGCTTCAGCTAGGTGAAATCCAGAGAATACTAAAGGAACATAAACCTATTTGCATGTCTGCAGCATATTGGTACAACTCCTAAGAACTTTAGAAACTATAAATTAGCTTGCCACTCACCATTTGCAGATGGCAAGCTAGGAATAGCTATAGCCTATATGTTCATAACGATTCAACTTATGAACCCTTAAATATTATATCATTGTCATATCAATAACTGCATCAAATTGCATATGCCAGATATCAAATTATCTCTATACTAAATCTATATAATCAGCCAAATTTTAACTCAAACTTTAGTGATTTACCACAAATACTAAATAATGTAAATGGCCCCCTACTAATAGTAGGAGACTTTAATGCCCATAATCCATTACGGGACAACACACGCGCTAGTAACTTGAACGGCACAAACATTGAGAATTGCATAAATGTTCAGAATTTACATCGCCTGAATGAAAGTGATTCACCAACGTACTTCGCAAAATCTCACTTAACCTTCTCTTCTAACAGATATTTCATTATGCTCACTGGAATTAATCGAGAAATTGGAATGGAATGTCCTAGATGATTCATACACAAGAGATCACTTTCCAATTGTTTTGAATTATTTTAACAACAAAACACAATCATTTCCCATAAAATATAACTTAATGAAAGGTGACTGGGATAAATATAATTTACAAACTAGAAATATCCCTCCCTTTCCACTAAATCAAAACAATGATGTCGCAAATGATTTCTTTTCCAGTTTTGTAATAAGTGCTGCAGATAAAACTTCAACCCCTAATATATCGCCCGTTCCATGGTGGTCTCACAATTTATCTCTCTTAAATCAAACCAAACACACTCTAGCACGTAATTTGAATAGACTAATGTCTAGATTAAACACCCTTAATAAAGGCCCTTGTAATATAAGCAAACTAAACAAGATAATAGTTATAAATATAACTATTGATCACATTAAACCAATTTACAATAAATATTAATGCAAAATTTCTAAAAACAATAATACTGTATTTGAAAAAGCTCAATCATGGAAAAATTATGCTTCAGAGTTGTCACCAAATACTTCAATTAAGGAAATATGGCACAAAATTTGTAAAATCAATGGTAAACATATAAGACCACCTAGAAGCCCAATACAATATAATGGCAAACTAAATCATAACCTACAAGATATTTCAAATATATTAGCCACACATATAGAAGACATTAGCACTTATTCTAATTTAGATGAACAGTTCAAAAGAATTAGAACACAAAAAATGAATCATATACTTAATTTTGAAACTGATGAGGACCTTGATTATAATAAAATTTAATACGAGTGCACTTAATTTTGCCTTAAAATCGTGTCAATCATCAGCTCCGGGTCATGATATGATTTCTTTTGAAATGATCCAAAATTTAGCTACACTAGCTAAAGAATTCTTAATATTATGTAAAAACATATGGCTAATGATATGTCTTCCCAACTAAGTGGAGACATGCAATAATCATACCCATCAGTAAACCAGGAAAAGACCCTAGCAATCCCACTAATTATAGGCCAATATCACTAACAAGTTGCTTGTGCAAACTGTTGGAGAAAATAGTTAGTTTGAGATTAACAAGTGTCATAACAAAATACTTAATTTTATCACCTACCCAATCGGGATCAATAGCTGGTAGATCTACACTAGATCCATTAACTCAATTAGATGATCATATTAAAAAAGGATTTGAAGAGAAAAAGCTGACAGTGGCTATTTTCTTTGATATAGAAAAAGCATATGATACCACACGGAGATACAATATTATGCACAAACTCCACAGGTCCAATAATGGAGGTCACCGTCCAATATTCATCAACAATTTTTTAACAAATCGTACATTTCAACTACGCATAGAAAATACATATTCAAATTCCTATATACAAGAGGGGGGTATCCCCCAGGGCAGTGTTCTGAGCTGCATCTTATTTGCCCTGGCAATAGATGATATTGCTGTGAACCTGCCTGAGGGTGTACAAAATAGTGGATGGTTTTGTAATATATTATTCAAGTTATTCTCTTACATATGCTCAAAGAATACTTGATATAGCAACAAATAATATAAACACTTGGACTAACTCAGTAGGTTTCAAGTTGTCAATAAATAAAGCAAATGGCATTGTCTTCTACAAAGACAAAAGATGGTTGAAACAGCAAACCAATACGTTATATCTTTATAATGAAGAGATAAACATGAGCAACAGTGTTAAATATTTGGGTATAATTTTTGACCAACATTTAAATTGGAAAGATCATATCAAATATATCAAAGCCAAAGAATCTAAAGCCCTTACATTATTAAAGAAAATCTCTCACACCAAATGGGGTGCAGGACAAGATACAATGTTAATGTTGTACAATGCAACAGTACTATCAGTTATAAATTATAGCTGCCCAATTTATTCAACTGCCTCAGAAGCAACTCTAAATCTCTAGATGCTTTACATCACGAGGGAGTGCGTATATGTACAGGAGCCTTCCGCTCATCTCCAACTGTCTCTATCCTAGCAGAAGCAGGCCAACTGCCTCTAAAATATTAAGAAATCTAATTACTTTAAGGAGAGGCTTATCCCTTCAAGCAGGCACATCTCCTATATCAAATAAATTTCTCAATAATCAAAATACAAATAATAACCCAAATCAAAACTCATTTACTAAAAAAACTAATCATCTATTGAATTTACATAACACGATACCCAAATTTACCCAAGAAATAAATCAGATCACACCATGGACACTAAAAAGGGCAAAAATATGCACATATTTATCATACCTTTCAAAGAAATATAAGTTCAACACAGAAATGTACCATCAACATGCCAGGGAACACATAAGACAGAAGGGTAATCCCTTCATAATCTGTACAGATGGATCCAAAAATGAAGCTGGAGTGGGCTCATCAGCCTATTCAAGTGATGAAACTATCCAAATGGGCCTTCCTCTATTATCATCAGTATTTACAGTTGAATTAACAGCCATACAATTGGCTCTCCAGATTATATCCAAAAAAGGACTTCCTTCAGCACTCATATTGAGCGACTCAAGAAGTGCAATTGAAGCAACAGGATCACTTAAATCATATAATCACCTTGTACAAAATATCCAACGGGAAACTCATCAATTACAAACGGCCTTCAAGTTCATATTTGTTGGATCCCAGCCCATGTAGGCATTGAGGGTGATGAGAAAGCAGATAAAGCTGCTAAATTGGCTGGTACAATCCCTCCAACTACTACGAAAGCTCCCACATCAGACTGGCTAGCATTAGTTAAACCTTTAATTTACAGGGATTGGCAAAATGATTGGACAAACATACCCCCTCAAAACAAAGGCAAATTAAGAACGAAGTTAAAAAGTGGCATTCTTCTACCAAAAAATAAAAAATTAATGAAGTAATTTTAACAAGTCTCAGAAGAGGACATTCTAGACTCACACATGGTCATCTGATGTCAACTCCGCACACAAATCCAGTAACTTGTGAAAGATGTAACATCCCAATAACAAAGATATCTTGACTGACTGTCCCAGATGGCAACATGAAAGAAATACTTATTTACAAAATAAATCAATACAGTAAAGGATATTCTAGCTGAAGATAACTTTTCAATTAATAATATCTTTCTCTTCTTAAACAAAATTAAATTAATAAAATATAATTTCCCCCCCTTTTTTCCCTCAATTTTTTGTTTTAATTTTTTCCCATTTTTATTATTTAATTATTGAACTTTTTATGTATTCTTCCCCCCACCCCCTGCCCCCTTTTTTTTCCAGCCAGTGAAGAACCCTAAAAGGGTTCAGAGGTCTGGTTAAACAAATCATTTATAACTAACTAACTAGCACCTTCACTGCACCCCATGCATTTCATTGTGGGCATTACTTAAGGTTCTCTGTAGAGTTCCTTCAGCCCCTAGTTACAACCCTTCATTCTTTTCACTGTACAGTACCTCCATTCATATTCTTTTCCTTCCATCTTACACTTTCCACCCTCTCCTAACAATTGTTTCATAGTGCAACTGCAAGGCTTTCCTACTTGTACACTTTACAACATATCTACTGTACTCTCAATTTCCCTTTCAGTACAGAATGACCTCATAGGTCCAAGTGTTTGCCATTTTGGGCTAAATTTTATATCCCATTTCATTCCAAGAATTACTGCCCAGTTTATAATGTGTGCATCACTCAGGCCCACTGGGAAGGAGGATTAATTGTGTCCATTTACTATTTGCAGGGTGGAGAGGAGAGTGAAAAAGTTAGGGGCGCAGTCATGCCTGATATGATACCATCCATAAGCAGGAGCATATCTGGTTTCTAATCTTTTATGCTCTATGCAGCTGTGTGGTCTAGGCATCAACCTGCTACTTCAGTAGTCAACAGTTCAAATAGGGAAGTTAGTGTCAGCATCTCTGTTGAGGCAGTACTACTTGCTTACAATATGAGCAACTATAGTACCTAGAGCCCACTCACAGCTTGGCCCCAGGTAGTTGCCCTAAAGTAAATTGGTAAGTCTTTTCACCTTTTAGCTGCTCCTTTTTTCACTATTTGTCATATCAGGACTGACCATCTGGTACTGACTTCTGCAACTCTTTCAATATGCTTCTGGCCAATCCCAGAACATGAGGGAGGGTGAGGTTGGACAGCATGCTTCCTCAACCATAAAATGTGAGTAGCTGACATGGCCAGGCAAGTTAAAGA
Organism: Macrobrachium rosenbergii; assembly: GCF_040412425.1. Taxonomy (NCBI): domain Eukaryota; kingdom Metazoa; phylum Arthropoda; class Malacostraca; order Decapoda; family Palaemonidae; genus Macrobrachium; species Macrobrachium rosenbergii. Next base: position 21,033,850 of record NC_089745.1, read on the forward strand.
ATGACTTTCCCTTTTACCTCACCCGAGCCAGGTCCCTTTCAGTGTTTGTTGTAACCTTTTATCTCCTTGAGTTAGACTTCTCCCCATAGGAGATGTTTATACTTTCAAGTGTGAAACAGTACCGTCTTTTGGGAACTTCCGTCCTGAGTAGCTTACGTTCTTAGTGCCTTAAGCCTTATATACAATAACAATTTTCAAGACTACATGTTCCGCGACTGGACCGAATCTTTACACTTAAGACTTTCTTGGCCTTGGTGTATAAATGGAGAGGTCTTTTGGCTTGCTGTATTGCATTCAGCTTTTGGTAGGGCAAGGGTTTCTCTCATTCCATCATTTATCAGTGGGAACAGTAGCTCAAGACTAGTCTCTTCTGACAACATGACATCGATTTTGTGGAGCTGTTCGAAGGAGCAGACTAATGCCAATGAGCCTATTTTGTTTACGAACTTGTTTTCTGCAATCAACAAGACATGAAAGGATAACAAAAAAAAAATACAAGCCTTATGCAGTGTCAAATTTTGTGACATTACAACCCTACCTGGCTTTCTTTCTCTTTTATTTAAATTTTGACGGCCATCAAAGATTATACAATCAAGTACACTGAATCTTTCTTACCTAAATGCCTTAACATATGTAGCTTAACACAAGATATTAATCTAAATAAATATGGTTCCTTTACCTAATAACACCCCCTCAAACTGGGACCACCTTGATGTGGTGAGGGGGCTCTCGAACCTAGGAATTTATTTTTTTTTTATCCCTAGGTTTGATCCCAAAGTGTCCCATATATATAATTAAAAGAGGGAAGACTGAGGGTAACACATCCTAACCACAAAGACTAGGATAGATGCCCAAAGTGTACCCTTTTTTATCTTGTCCAACTCCAGCATATACTCTGGCCTAGCTGCTGCTCATAAAGTGGACTAAAGATGGAAAGGAAACCAGTCACTTCAGATTCACACCTCCAGACTTACACTAAAGTTTCAGTACTTGGATGAGATACTGTTTTTGTCGGAAATGGCGCTTTGGTAACTACACATCCTGTTGGGCAGCCGCTATAGGTCCTACAAAAAAGGTATCCAAGACTTGTGTGTGACATCCCTCAAGTAGAATGAGGTAAAGGTAGTCTATGCCAGACACCTGCCCCTCATTACCTGAAAAAACGAAAATTTCTCAAAAGCGAGGAATGGACCCATGCCTGACTTCGTAAGCTCTCAAGTGAGAGATGGGTTGATCTCCTCCTGAGAGGGGAGTCATATGCCTACTTGATCACTGCAAGAAGCCAGAAAGAAAAGGTGTTCCCAGACACCACCTCCTTGTGCATACCGGTACTAATGAAGTCTCCTACACTCCAGCAGCTGGGAGCGAGTCCTTTCTGAATATTACCTAATTGCACAGCAGCAAAACATCATCTTATCTGGGTTGCCACCAATGAAACCTCAGAGGGGGGGGATTGAGACTCTTGAGTCTCTTGTTTGGAACAGATGGGTTCTGAATTTTCACCAATAATTCAGGAATGAAAGAAGAACAGAACCCCACCTTCCCAATGCCAAACAAAATATGACACGCCATGTAACTTGCTCACCCTCTTTGTTGAGGCCAAAACTGAAAAATACACAATCTTGAATGTAGTGTAAGGTCTGTCTGTAGCTCAAGACGGAAGCTCAAAAGGTGCCCTGGTGAAGTCCCTCATAACTAGGGACACATCCCACTTGGGCGTCCAAAATTCTTAAGAAAGGCAAGCTTGCTTGAAACTTCTCAACTGCATAGAAAACTTCACCAAGGTGGAGAAGGCTAGCCCTTTCAGCTTTAAAAACAATCAATAGAACTGAGTGATAGCCATTTACTCCAGAGACTGAAAGGAACCTGTCACAGCGTAGGCAGATCAGGTATATTATGATCTGTCGAAAAGATGTTCCTAACAGAGAAATACCAGTTCCACAACATCAATAACAATGTCACTTTCTTTGATACACTTTGCTGAGGAACAATAGAGGCACCCAAGACATCTTCCTTGTCAGAGCCCCCATGGGACCGCTCCACCACTTGGACGTACGACCTGTCTAGTCCTAAGAACAGCCAAAGACGAAAAAGCAAAATCGAGCTTTCTGCCACACTCTTGCCCAGCCTGGTAAAGACGATGCCTTCACTAGGTGATGTCACACAAATGTGGGCAAGGGCTGTCTTGCAAATGTGCCCCAGCTTTCCAAGTCGTCAAAGCTTCTGCAAGAGGGGAAGGCTGAATGGGGGACTCCTCTCGCCATGTATGAGTGATGGGGCCTTTCAGACTGCGTGGAAGAATAGGGGAAGGGGTGGGGGTTGGGGGTGAGCACCTGCACATTCAGTTCTCTCTCTCATGCTGGCCCTTGCTGGTGCCAGGACCTGTACTTCAGGTACAGGTATTAAGGGCCAGCATAGCCAGCCTAATACTGAACACCTGGGTTCCAGGGAACCTTGGGTAGTGGTTGCACCCTTGCGCAAAGGCAACAGGTGCAGCAGTGCTCATGGCACTACTGGGGTGAGTTTTCTCCACAGAGGAAGACTGACTGTTGGAAGCCTTAAGAGATTTCCTGTGGGGAGAGCCAGATGGAGCATCCTCCTTTCTTTGCTTGGAAGATTTGGAAGAACAAGAGAAGGCTGAAGAACCAGACAACGCAGACGAAGATGATGATGATGATGATGACATTGACAACGACTTCCTCCTAAGCTTCAACTTCTTCCTGTCCAGTCCAGCTGAGGTCAATACTGACGAGAACATGCAGAGAACCATCCCCAGAAAGAGGAAGACAACTCCTTGGGACACATTACTGATGACGCATGCAGGGCACTGAGTAGATGGAGTGGTCTGAGAGCCAGTGGAGATTGTGACTGCTGAGGTCATAACAATCACAGTGGATGTAGTCACAAAGGTCACCCTTCCAGCAGTGAGGTGACCAAGAAGAGCAGAAACATTGGGGAAGAGGCCCAAGGAAGGATACAACTCTTTGAATCTTTTGGCCTCCAACACACCTGCAAGAAAGGTTGGGTTAGTAGGAGGTACTTCCTTCCACCCTGAGAAAGACTGCTCACCATAGAACACTCCCTTGAAGCAAAAATGAAATGGCATAATTCTAACTGATTGTTGCTATAAATGAACCTTTGGTTAATTTTTTTATTTATATTCATATTGACTGTACGCAGTCACTGGTTAACGGGGGGGTTCCCCGTCCCTGGCCGAGCGCTGCTAACCAAAAATCGGCAATAATAGTGCCAAAAACCCCATTTAACAGTGCCATTAACCAGAGATCAGCAACGAAATCCCCACTTAACAGCACTGTTAACTGGAGATCAGTGCCAAAATCCCCACTTAACGGGGCTGTTAACCGGAGATCGGCTACGAAAATCCGGTTAACGCCATTGCTGGCCAAGCTGCCGGTAAGCAGGGACTGCCTATATTGTTTTAGTTGACAGTATTGTAGTTTTCTTTTATTGGAGTATTGTTAATTTCTCCCCATTTATTGTGAACCTTTCTCATTTCAAATGTAATGGAGGGAGGACTTATAAAGCACAACAAATAGTAAGCAGCCAATTAAGAGGAAGAACCCTATGGTTATAATACTCATATGCAAGAGTATATTTGAACTGATGAAGATGTCAGACTTCAAATGAGTACACTTCTTTGAGAATAATACCACTGTTTTCTAAGTAACTTTATGCAACAGAAACTGTACACTCTATTTTGGAATAAGACTGTCTAGACCTAAAGAGCCTTGTTTGGGGCCAGTCCTGTATGTTATCAAACCCGTGTATTTTTTATTTTGTGTATTTGCTATGAAAATACACAAAATTCTGTGAAATTCAATAGTGACTTCCAGAAGCCTCGTGTATTATGGATGTTAAAATATCATTTAATTACTGTACTGAAAATTATTTTATGACTACAGGTACATGATCATCTACTATGGCAAAGATGTAACTTGTGCTTGTGTACTGCAATAAACCAGTATGGATTTGGTGATTCAGGATTTGGTTGGAAAAATTATAAAATTTGTTTTTCTCTGTACTGTACTAAAATTGTATGTGTAGATGTTTTATCATTAGGGCATTTAGGTAATGAAGAAATGATGCCCATCAAGAGTTAAATAAAAAGGATTAATGGTTTTGCTATAAATATATATATTTGGCTTTGTATATATGATGATGCTTAACTTAAATTAGCTGATTTATTAAGTAGGATTGTACTATCATAAAAAATCGACTAAGAAATGTTCATGAGTATGTAAATAAATAGTAAAAGTTCAGGTGCTGTTCTAAGCTCATGATCTTAGACGGTGACCACTTACATTATTTTCATTACATGAACTTTGAGGACCTTACTAATGTTCACGGTGGAATTCTCCTAGTTTTCAACATTTCTATTTAAGTCTTTAATAGCATAAGAATGATGTTTATTTCTCTGTTATTATTTCACCGGGTGACACGGGACCCCGATCCAGAAAAAGGATTTTGACAAAGGAAAAATCTATTTCTGGAGAGGCCCGTGTCACCCGGTGACCCACCCCTGTTTTTCATTCTCTCCTCCCTTGATAAACTTCATTCTAGTGAGGTGGGTGCTAACATGGAATGCGGCTAGTGTTGCCTTGTATACAGTCCGCAGTAGTTGTATCGGCAGTTGGGACTTTTGACATTGGGAATCTCTACTTCAGACCGTCATTCGATCGGAGTTCATTCCGCCGCCGGCTGATGAAGAGTTAGAGGAATTTATTTCTGGTGATAGAAATTCATTTCTCGCTATAATGTGGTTCGGATTCCACAATAAGCTGTAGGTCCCGTTGCTGTAACCAATTGGTTCTTAGCCACGTAAAATAAGTCTAATCCTTCGGGCCAGCCCCTAGGAGCTGTTAATCAGCTCAGTGGTCTGTAAAACTAAGCTATACTTACTTTACTTTTAGGTAGGTTCCGTGTTTTTGTAGTTCACCCTTTTCCATACACGACTCCATCTAGTGGAGCTCGCTCTGGGGGTAGTAACTCCAGCATTTCATTTAGCTTTCTCTGGTATCTAGCAACGAAATTACCTAGAAATAAGTGCTGAATGGACTATTTCACCGGGTGACACGGGCCCCTCTCCAGAGATAGATTTTTCCTTTGTCAAAATCCTTTTTTAGTTTTTTGTTATCCTTTCAGACTGCCTCTTTGGCAGTAGCCTGCCCTTTGCGGAGGGCCCTGTGCAATCCAAAATTCACAACAGAAAGAGGCTTTGATAGAAATGCCAGAATGGTCGTCCTCCCTCAAATGATTGGTTGGAGTCGGCAAAGAGGAAACTATCCCTTTAAGCGTACAACAAGTGGAAGTTTGGCAGATGGATGAAAGGTACCAAAAACCTCCTTCGGTGTCACTGGTAGTGTTACTCTCTGATAACACCAAGGAGAACCCTTCTTTTTCTTTTTCAAGTCAAACTTTACCTGTTGTTTAAAAAGCCACTCACAGCATTCTGAACAAGGACTATCTCAGTTGTATACACACTTTCTGCATGGCACACACACCATATGCAGATCAATCTCAGAAGAGGACAAGAACCTGTTGCAGGGCTTGTCTATATCAGGGCAGCACCTAATACTGAAAGGGAAGATGGTTTAGGTAAGTCATCGTTTTGACTCATTTTCAATATTAAAAGACAAGAGCCAAGACTACCACAAGGCAAGAAATAATCAAGTGAAATCAGATTATTTGCAAGTCAAGGAATGGTGAAGGTTCAGACAAGAGTCAGGAAAGACCTCTGCATATGTCGGCAGCTGAAAGCAAAGTGGGGCACATACAGACAGGTGGGAGGGCTTCCACCTACCTGTTGCTAATTAACTACCAGTACCTTGTCAGTAAGTTTGAATGGCTGTTTACAGCTTGCACTCAAAGATAAATCCTATGTAAAGAATGAAGGTCTGTACAGTATGTTTGTAGGAACAATTTACTGTTACCAAGATATTTACCAATAAATGTTATTACCTATTTGGACTTTTTATTATTACCTATTTGGACTTTTTCTAAGTTCTTTATTTATGTTAGCACAGTTATGGGAGTAGACTGCACATTGGATTCTGTTTGTCACAGTGCACTGTGGATAGAGATGGCTGGCGTATTTAAAACATCTTTGTTATGATTATCGGGAAATGTGGGTACATGAACAACGGTAAAGCTAATTATAGTAGTTTTTTTAAGTTTCACAAATCATGTGGGATATTATTATTTGGGTGTTCGTACATAAAATTGTCTTCAGTTGGTAACCGTTGTTGTTATGTAGATGTGCAACTTTAGTCCCTTGTTTTACAGACACTGGAGCCCCTTATACCTTAAAATTATGGGGGACCAGTCAGAAACCAGGGTTTTGGATATGGGCAAATACATGAGTGAAATACAATTCACCATAGGCTACTGTACTTCTACACGTTCTCATTTTCTTAAGGTAAGGCTCTCTGTTCAATGGAAAGTTTGGTAAATTGTTGCTGTAAACCATAAATGTATTCTTGACTTGAAAATATTTATTTCCTGGTTTTAGTGAGCGTTTTGAATGTTTCTGAGGTTCTTTCTGGCAGCAAATTAGTAGGCTAGTCTCAGTTTTAGATATACTGATCCCCTCTTGTATCCTATAAATGGCCACCACAGGAAATAAAGTTTTTGGGTGAGGAAAAATACAAAAGAGTGAAATACAAAGATGTTACTAACATGCCCACAATATTTCTGCAAGTTCTGATTGTGATTAAGGTACAGTTTATTAAAGGTTTTAAAGTGATATGCACTAGGTAAGTAAGGACCTGGTAGCCTGAGTTATGTTAGCCTAATGGTGGACCAAGTGAGTACTTGGTGCCCTTGGCTAGCCTGGGTTGCAATCCTATAATTTAATTCAGAGCCCTAAGTAAAAATAGATGGGTGATCCATGAGGGCCAAGCTCCCTGTCTAGGTAAGGACCCAGCCATCTAGGTTGGGTTAGGTTAGGTGGGGGGAGGTCCAGTGCAGCAAAGTGGAGCCCTCTCTCCAGGTAAGGACCCAGCCCCTAGGTTAGGTTAAGTCTATCCTTGTACAAGTATTTTACCTTTTTGAGTTTTCTCCCAACCCAAAATCCCAGCTTTTTCCCTGTGCATCCCCCAAATTTTAGGATATAAGGGGGAGGGGATCCAGTACAATATCTCTAAAACTACCTGCTTGCTAATGAAATGAGCCTCAGAAATATTCCAGGCACACATTAAAACAAAGAAAATCATATTTTCAACTCCAGATGCAGTTAATGTACAAAATAAAAATTTACAGCTTATGAATCAGTTCAGAACTTAGTTGGTTTTACATACCTGAGAATTAAATGAGAACTTAGGCAAAAGCATAAGACACCATAATGTGTATGCATTCTATGTATCATACCTCAGCCTGGAAGACTGGAGACTCATGCCAATCCCATATCTGGATAAAAAGAGTTGAAGGCAGGCTTAATACCACTGGATTGAGAAATACCAAGTATTACTTAATCTTGCAACAAACCTTAGCACTCAGGTACAAACAGCAATGGGTTATAATTATGCCAAAAAGCCAGTAGGGATAATATTCGTTTCCGGTCCGAACATTCCTACTTGCTTTTTAATTATAACTTTCCAACCTTCATCAAAAATTCTTAAAAATAATATTCTATACACATAATTATTGCAAACTAATATTTATCACAATAGAAAATAAAGGTAGCCTAAAACTTTACTTTAGCTGCGCAGCTTGATTCCCACCAGCTTTCAACAGGGACAGGTTCCTCATAACCTTTCCTATAATGCCAGGTTCTGACCCAACCAGATCTTACCTACCTTATCTAACTTAGGGCGGGCGGGGACCTCAAAACGCCGGTAACTTGTTGTGGTTGGCAACTGGTGGTAATCAGGCTGAGCAACTAAAGTAAAGTTTTACCACCCAGGGGCTAGTACTAAACAATTCAAACTACATTTGACCCACCCCAAAGGGCTAGTACTAAACACGGCGAAACAGTATAGGACCATGACGGTCAATGTCCAGAACAACTCCGCGGTGAAATATAAGAAAATAGGTCACACTATAATTTTCACAATATAAAATAATAAAACTTTGTCTCTGAACACTTTTTGAAGAGATTCACCATATCCGAGATATTAATGATTATTTAGTCGCCATGACTAACCCTCAAGTGGAATTGGAGTTCAGACAGGAAACGAACTTTTACAGCCAGCAGGATAAATAATGTAGTAATGAAGGTAGATGAACTTCATGACAAAATTTCTGTGCCGTAGGCCTAATGCAGCAATAACAGCAAATGATTCTTAGAACTCTGTTTCAAATACAATACAAAAATAACAGGCTTTGCCCTATCTAACATAAGCGACCTCATAAGCTAAAATTACTGTGAACTTCAGTGCCTGGGTTAGGCTACGAGATTTACCTCCGCTTCAAAATCATCTGATAAGCTCAGCCTATTATACTAATTTCTTAACGACCACAAGACTGAGTTAGGCCTCTTCTATGCCTCATATTACAGTTTAGGTTTTATTTTAATTTTCAATAACTTACAAAACAATTCTCGGTAAACCTGAAGACTTCTACCGCGACCCTCCTTTCAGTAAATACCTCTTGGAAAAGTGCAAATTGGGCGCTGGCTGGGTTTAGCACCAGCCCTTTGGGGATGAAAGTCAAAACATAAACAAAAGACATAAATATGAACGAAAACATAACGTTTTCATGAACTTCTCAACTGCATTCAAATAATACAATGAATTAGTAATAAAACACCTTACAGGGACGTTGAAGAAAACAGTCGTTCACAGAAAGTCAAGTGACTACAATACGAACGACTCTCATTCAGTGCTGCTCGTTACCCGTTTCAAAAATTCCGCCGGTAATTCTAAGCCGGCTGTCGCGGTGAGCTAGACTGTGGCAACGGGCGTTTTTCTATGTTATTTTACTTGCTTTACAAGAATTTAAAGAATATTTTGTCGGCCGGTTGTAGCTAAACTGTAATTGACCTTTGAAGACTACACGACTTGAATTACCTGACGCATTCGGCGCCAAGCCCGCCCCCAACGACCTCCATAGCTAATACGGCAAAATTGTAACCAGTAAACACCTCTAGGGTACGTTATGTTGGTATTTTTAGGGGTGTTTCCTGGTTACAATTTTGCCGTATTAGCTATGGAGGGGTGGGGGGATTGCCGCGGAATGCTGGCTTAGACCTACCTGCCTTAGGCAATTCAAGCCGCGTAGTCTTCAAAGGTCAATGACAGCTTAGTTACAGCCGGCCGACAAAATATTACTTTAAATTCTTGTAAAGCAAGTAAAATAACATAGGAAAACGTCAATTGCCATAGTCTAGCTCACCGCGGACAGCCGGCTTAGAATTAACAAAATGACAAATACAGTACAAGGTTTTTTGCCAAGTATTTTTAAAATTTATTTCTTGTAGACTAATCTTAGTAGCTTAGTGCGACTGAGAATCATTAATTGTATAGGTTTTTGCGGTTCAGTAATTTTATCATATTCATAGGAAATAATAAAAAGGACGTGGCTATTTTGCCGGCTCCGGCAAAATAGCCTCCTAGGGGCTATTTTGCCGGCTCCGGCAAAATAGCGATTCATATGGCATTTAGCTATTTTGCCGGTTCTAACTATGATTTTTCATTATTTTGGTTTAGTTCATAAACTAGATAAATAATTATACAATTTATTAGAAATACATACAGATAAAACATAAAAGCTACTAAAATCATGGTCAGTTATTAAAATAACTTTTAAGACTGAAGAACATTAAAGCGTACTTGTCATGAAATTATTAATATTATCAAAATAAAATTACCATTAAAAGTGATTTAAAGAAACAAAACAAACAAGTTCAACCCAATTTACAAGTGTTACAAAACCAGTGCTTTGCTTTCGGTGAAGTTTTAAGTCTAGCACACGATAGATGCAACCGCTGCAGACACGAACTGCACATAATGCTCTGTGATTGATTGCCATCTTCATCACTATTAGAGATGTCTGCATCACCGTTACAAATAATGCATAAATAGACGGTATTTTGAAGTTTGACGGAGCAGATGTTTTCAATAGACTTCCAAGCATCCTCTGTACAGTATTTCTTTATTAACTTTATGTTTACTAGTTTATCTAAACATGAGCTAAATGCCATATGAATCGCTATTTTGCCGGAGCCGGCAAAATAGCCACGTCCTAATAAAAAAGTAAAAGTAAAATTGTGACTTGTTTCATCGTCAGAAGAATTTTACATTCGCACATGTTCTTGTGAATCATTTCACAGCAGAATAAATTGTCTTGTAATTTAATGCAAGACTGATAATTGATTTTATTTAAAATTATACACGCATGAAAATGTAAATAATTTTTCTTGCGCAGTTAATATTGGTATATAAACACACAATATGGTACGAAATTTTAATTAAAGAAATTTGTTCTACGTGTATGTAGAATGGAGGCCTACTGCGAGCCATTTGATGACCTGTGGTACTAGCACTTGCGACTGGTCATATATGGTAAGTATTGTTATGAGTCAGGAAAAGAATGGGATGCTGGTTTACCCTTGATGTTGTTTGAAGTTGGGAATGCTTATCAAGAAAGTGTGGGATGTTCACCTACTCAGATGATTTTTGGTCGAGACATGAGAGGTCCATCGAAGATTCTTGCAGAAAACTGGGAAGAAAATCAAGAGGAAATCCAAGGAGAATATGTAAAGAATTTGAGAAAAAGGTTAAGCGAAATTAGAAAATTCTCTTTAGAAAATCTGAAAATAAGTCAAGAGAAAATGAAAAGGAGATATGATGCTAAGACTAAGCTAAGAAGTTTCAGTGTAGGACAGCACGTTCTAGTGTCCTCACCAGTGAAAAGATCTCCCCTTACCAATAAGTTTCAAGGTCCCTATAGGATAATAGAGAAGTTAAGTGATCGAACTTATGTGATTGAAATACCAGGAAGAAGGAAACGACAGAGGAAGACACATGTGAATCTTTTGAAACCTTACTTCTCAAAGACTAAAACTGAAACAGTATCAATAACACAGACAACTTCATCTACAGAGGACGATGATGCTACGAATTGGGAGCTGAAAGCAAGATGAACAATTCTTCCATATTGGAAAATTTGGAGGGTAAATTAAAACATTTGAGTGTTGAGCAAAGTGGTGAATTAAGTTGGGGTGATTAGAAGTTTCCCTGAAATTTTTGCAGATGCACCTAGGCGTACCGATCTGACAAAGCTTGAGATAAAGATCAGAGCAGACAGAAAACCTTTTAAACAGAGAGCATATCGCTTATTATCTTTTCATCGATATGTTTTAAAGAAAGAAGTGGAGTATTTGTTGCAGCATGGATTAGCAGATTCCAATTCAAGTCATTACAGCTCCCCATGTGTGTTAGTGAAGAAACCAGATGGCTCATTTAGGATGTGTATTGATTATAGGAAACTGAATTCTATAAGTTTGGCTGACAGTTATCCCTTGCCTCTTATTGATCAATTATTACTTTGTAATATTGGGCAAGCCAAATTTGTTTCCGAGACAGATTTGTTGAAAGGATATTTTCAAATTCCCTTAAATGAGAATACTAAATTGCTGTCAGCTTTCATTACTCCTTTTGGACTGTACCAATAGGCTACACTGTTTTGCTATTTGGTCTGATGAATGTGTAAGGTGTCAAAGAAACGAGCAGGTAAAAGTTACTGCTACTTTATTACAGATCCAGGCAGCTTATATTGCGGCCGACTGACGCCGGGCCGTGAGAGACAATGGAATTGACTGTGACCTGAGGTCGAAACAATAAACAATAATATGCAGTGAACGAGTACAAATTACAATACAAAACATACAGAGCTACAATATAGATACAGTCTTGATGCCTGTGAATGAAGAAACATGTGATACACAATGTGTGACATTCGTATAAATACCATAAAGTAAAAATGATTAAAATGCGTGACCTGGCAACGTTTTAGGCGTGACTAATTGAGCTTGAAGAAAACTGGGAAGTCACCAAAGAAAACAAGCTCAGCGGAGACTTAATTAGTGGCGCCGCCGAAACACTATCCTGGCGCCGATTTGGTGACTTTACAAATACTCCCCCAAGACGAGGGACGCGTCTGATTAATCCCTGCTGCCTGCTGGGACGCTGAAGGGTGCCGCGGCTCCTTGAAGATAACTGGGGGCCTCCCGCCTGTGAGGCTGCTGTTTGGGCGGTTCCTTCCTGGTTTTGGCGCGCCTGCGGGGGTGGTGCGTGTGCTGGAGTGCGTTTGGGCGGAAGGGTGCTGCGTCGCTGCCGGGACTCTCCGACAGGAAGGCGGGCTTTAGCAGTCTATGGAAACCCAGTCGTTCTTGCCTGGGAGTGCCAGCTGAACGCCTTGCTGTTGCTCAGCACGGAAGGGAGGGCTTATGTTAGTGGTGGACGGACGGCGTCGACTCTGACGATAACGTGGGTGGCGGATGACAGCTGTGGCGGCATGAAGGTGGTTGCTTTGTCGGTGTATGAGCGCCTGCAAATGATTTAACTTGCCGCCACGTCGCGGAGCCTCTGCAGAGATGGGGAGTGGCGATCATCCGTTTTACGAGCTCTCCCGGCACCACGAGGGTTCCCCAGGTTTGTTCAGCTGCGGATGGGGTGCCGTCGGCTCTGGGGCGGTCCTCAACCCGAGGAGGACCCACGGCAGCTGATGTTTCCAGTCCTTGAAAGTGCAGCGGGCCATGAGGGATGACTTTAATGACCTGTGGAACTGTTCAACCAGGCCGTTGGCCGCTGGGTTACGCTGTGGTGGGTGGTGCATGGTTCCCAGCAGTTGAGCCAGGGCAGACCACAACTCGGAGAGGAAAGCGGGGCCCCTATCGGTTGTGATGTGGTCGGGGCGGGAAGCGGCTAACCCAACTGGAGAGTAGGGCCTCATGCGCACGCGCTGGCGGTGGCTTCTTGCATGGGTGTGGCCGGGCCACCTCGTCGAATCTACCACCTCGTGAGGAGGTATCTGGATCCGCCTGATGGGGAAGGGGCCCGACAAACATTATGATAATGGATGTGGCGGCGGCGCCCTGGTTGTGGGAATATATCGCCTACCCCGAGCTGCGTGTGACGACCCATTTTACTGGTCGCAAAAATGCAGGCACTGTTTTGCCCAGGCTGTGGCGTCCTTTTGACACCTGTGCCAGACGAACTTTTTGAAAGCAGTTTTCGTGGTCCTGCGGAGGGGTGTGAGAGGCCGTGAATGATGTCGAATACCTGGCGGCGCGTGAGGCTGGAACCAAGGGCGGGGCTGGCCTGTGCTGATGTCACAGAGCAGGCTGGGGCCTCCGGGCGAGGTTTCGACGTCCCGCCACTTGAGGGATGTGAATAATGCGGTATGCTGGGGTTTCTGGGTCAGCGGCCTGTTCTCTGGCAAGGTCCTGGTAATCTACACCAAGCTGCACCACGTTCAACCTCGACTCTGGAGAGGGCGTTTTACGGGATTTTTCTTGCCGGGAGGTACCTGACTGAACAGGTAAATTCGGCTATGGCTGAGAGGTGGCGCTGCTGTCTTGAAGACCACGTCCCCCTGCTTCGTGAAGGCGTGAACCAGTGGCTGGTGGTCTGTGAAGATTGTGAAGGGCGTCCCTCCAGGAGGAACTTGAAGTGCCGAACTGCGGTACATCGCGCAGAGTTCCCTGTCGAAGGTGCTGTAGCGGGACTCTGCCGGGACTGAACTTCTTGCTGAAGAAGGCGATGGGCTGGGGGCGCGTTGATGATTTGCTCCAGAACAGCACCGAGACAACGTTACTGGCGTCTGTCGTCAGCTGGAGGAAGCCTTGGGATCCTGGTGTGCCAAAGGCGGTTGCCTTGGTGAGGGCGCCTTCGTCAGGAAAAGGCCTGCTGCTGGCTGGGTCCCCAAGACAGGGACTTGGTTGACTTTTTAGGACTTCCGTCAGGGGGCGTGTGACAAACGCGATCCCGGGGATGAACCGCCTGTAGAAGTTTACCATCCCAAGGAACTCCTGGACGGCCTTGATGGAGGTGGGTGTCGGGAGTTATGAATGGCTGCCACTTTCGATGTAAGATATTAAAACGCCTGTCGGAGACACCTCGTGACCCAGGAATTCTGCTTTCTGGACGCCGAAGGTACACTTGTCTAAAGCGGACGACGAGGCCGTTTTCTTGGAGGCGCTGGAGGACTGCTTTGATGTGCCTCTGGTGTTCGCTGTGAGACCTGGAAAATATGAGAATGTCGTCGACGTAGCAGACGCAGAATTTTAGGTCCCCAGGATGCTGTCCATGAGCCGCTGGAAGGTGGCTAATTTCATTTTGGCGTTCCTCAGCCCGAAGGTGGTGGAGAACAGAACACATAGGACCAAAGGGCAAATGATGATGGCTGTCTTTGGTATGTCCTCTGGCGCAACAGGTACCTGGAAATAAGATTTAAGAAGGTCCAATTTAGTGAATATTTTGGCCCCGTGAAAGGAGGCCGTGAGGTCTGCATATTGGGTAGAGGGTAGTGGTCGGGCTCTGTTGCAATGTTGAGCCGCCTGTGCAGTCGCCTTCAAGGGTCTCCAGGAGCCGTCCGGTTTCTGCACCATGTGAGGGGGAGGCCCATGGACTGGAGGCTTTCCTGCAGATGCCCATCTGTTCCATCTCCACTGAATTTTTTCGCCTCCTGAAGGCACTGAGGGGAAGCCTGACATGGAACATGAAGTCGGGGCCCTTTAGTCACTATATGGTGGTATATGCCATGCTTGGCTGGGGCCTTGGGACTTGGCAGGCTCGGGCTTCAATACCTCAGGGAACTCCGTCAGAAAGTGTGCATACTGGTGGGGCTACGGCGCTGATGGTGGGTCTGGGTCCGCGTTAACGGAGAGACCGGCGGGAGTCGGTATCTAGGAGGCGCTTGCGCCCCACGTCGACTAGCAGGCCGAAGTGCGCCAGAAAATCGGCCCCCAGGAGTGGGGTTCCTCTGTCAATCTGACGATGAAGTCCCAGGAGTAACTCTGGCCAGGATGGAGATCGACAGGAGCCTGGTGCCGTGGGGAAGGATGGGGTTCCGTTGGCGGCCGTCAGGAAGCGGCCGGGTCTGGTGTCTGGTTGCGGTCCTCTCTGGATGCTGGGAAGACCGACTTAAAGGCTCCTGTGTCGACCAGCATCATCCTGCCGGAGACGAGATGCTCGCGGACGTAAAAACCTACTGTTTTGAGGCCCTGGGTTCTTCGGCTGCCATGGCGGCCTGTCCTGCTGGCCGCCGCCACCCCGTTTTGAACGGTTGAACGAGCAGGGCGGCAGGCAGTTTCGGGCGTCCTTTCCAACCACTTGTATAGCGACAGAAGCCCGGGACCTCCGTCTGCTGTGGTTCTGGTGGGCGTCTGTTGGCGATGGCGTTGACGGGCTGCTCACGTCCTCTTCAGGCTGGACGGAGCTTTGGCTGTGGCCGGTTTTAGCCGCTGTCTTCAAAAACGGAGTCTGTGAGGTGTTGTGCCGCCTCAATGAGGTCCTCGACAGGCATGGTGTAGGGGTGAAGCGATCTGGTTATTTCATCCGGGAAAAGTTGGCGAAGGAAGATTTCCCTATGAAGCTTATCTCCTGCCGCTTGTTTGTGCCACCCCAAGACTGGTATTGACAGGAGATCTACGACCATGCCCCAAGCGTCTCTTGGATTGAGGTCGTGGCGTGGATTATTGGCAAGGTCGATAGCACGGGCGGCCCGCTTTCGGCGATGGGCAGGAGCAATCGAGGAGGAACTTTTGTGGTGCTGTATGTGAGGGTGTGTGTTTGAACATTTTTTCGCGAGATGAGTTTCTGTACACGTCCTCCGGAAGGGCGTTGAGCACTGTGTCGGCCTGTAGGATTTCGTCCGTGAGGTCCGCGATTCTGAAGTGGCTCTCCACCCTGCGCAGCCACATCGATGGGTTCCCCTGCGTAAACGGGCGGCAGTTTTACGGTGAGGGCGGCCGCGATTGTGTTGCCCGGCCGTCGTGTGTTTGGCGCTGGTGTGGAGTTGCGGGAGGGCCTCGATGGGGCGGCGGCGGCTGTGATGGGAGGTAGGTAAACCTCGGAGTGCGGGGTCCGCGTTTAACTGCATGAAGGAGGGGATATCGGCGTCCATGCTCGCTTGCTTTGACCCCTTACTGGGAAGTATTCGCTCGCAGTACGCACTTTCGTGCGCCGTGTGGTTCCGCACAAGTGACGCTGGTGGGGACGCCGACGAGAGTCAGCACGCTCAAACGCTGGTTACAGCGCGTGTTTAGGCCGCTAAGAGCGTTTTGGAGAAATCCTGGAGCCAAGACTGAGTCGCCGTGTGAGTCCGCTAATTCTTTGTTGGATCATCCGGGTCACCACTGTAAGGTGTCAAAGAAACGAGCAGGTAAAAGTTACTGCTACTTTATTACAGATCCAGGCAGCTTATATTGTCCGATGACGCCGGGCCGTGAGAGACAATGGAATTGACTGTGACCTGAGGTCGAAACAATAAACAATAATATGCAGTGAACGAGTACAAATTACAATACAAAACATACAGAGTTACAATATAGATACAGTCTTGATGCCTGTGAATGAAGAAACATGTGATACACAATGTGTGACATTCGTATAAATACCATAAAGTAAAAATGATTAAAATGCGTGACCTGGCACGTTTTAGGCGTGACTAATTGAGCTTGAAGAAAACGGAAGTCACCAAAGAAAACAAGCTCAGCGGAGACTTAATTAGTGGCGCCGCCGAAACACTATCCTGGCGCCGATTTGGTGACTTTACAAATGCACCTACAACATTCCAACAAGTGATGGATCAACTGCTAGGATCCATAGGAGTAGTTGGTATATACCTTGATGACATTGTGATTTATTCTAATACATGGGAAGAACATCTGAAGCTTTTAAGGAAAGTGTTCAAGAAACTACGGGAAGCAGGACTAACAATCAACTTACAAAAAAGTGAATTTGGAAAGGCAACTGTTTAGTATCTGGGATATGAAGCTGGAAAAGGCCTTCTCACTCCTGTTGGTGCTAATGTAGAAGGAATCCATAAGGCAACCCCCATTCCCCCAATACCAGGAAACAGCTGCAAAGATTTTTGGGCATGGCTGGATTTTATCGTTGATTCTGTCCGAATTTCTCAGTCACAGTAGCTCCCCTGACTGATTTTGTAACCGTACTGTGTAAAAATAGAGGACATTTTTGGAAAGAACAATGTAATTGCAGATTATGTATCCCATTATGAATCGCTGGATTCAAACCTGGGATAATTAATTGGGGGGAGGAATTTCATGATGTTGCCTTGTAAAATGTATATCTTTCCATGGTTTTGATATATTTACCATTCTGGTTATCATGTGTTCTGTGTAATGATAATAATTGTTGAAATATCGTATGTAGTATAATGTCAGATCTCAAAGAGTTGGTGATTTGGATGACTTAACAGCGATTTAGAATTAACCATACTTTTAATAATAACGTAGTATGTGATCGTGCATTTTGTCTCTCAGGAACATGTGTTCTGTACTCGTGATACCATATGTCGTGTTTCGATTCAGTTGTCACCACAAAAGATAACGTGTCAACAAGTGAGGGAATGGCAATCGAGTCGTGTAAGGTTTTGTCTCATACGAGAAAAAGACAAATGATTTCACAATGTTTCACATACTGTTCTGGAAACGAACTTTGGTTCTTCGTCTTGTTTTGAAAGCATGCCATTTGTGACTAGCCAGCTGCTGTCTGTTTTGATCATGTTGAGATTTTGTCAAGAGCTTTGTCCCATACGATTTTCTGCTTGAGTCATGTATGCCTTTTTGAGAGTATATGCACATCTCAGTCGATTACATAATGTTTTGTAAGAGTACATTGCTCTGATCATGTATTGTTGCAACGTGCTAGTTGGACCCAAAATGTTTTGCTCTGGTAATGATGTCATCTGACTGTTTCATTTCTTGCTGGAATCCTAAAGTTTGTTCATTCTGATTTTTGAGACCATTCATGTGGTTCTGTCTCTTTCTT